>NC_142678.1:2617169-2917169 GCF_964200805.1 Pocillopora damicornis
TATGACCGGAAGTGAGTGGCTCAAGTATTCCCAGGCCACTTTCCAGATCTTCTCCAAGAACGCAGAGGATGGTATCCCTGTGCAATATGGTGATGTGGTGGGCTTCAAATATCCCTACAGCACCAACAGCGCATGGTTAACCTTCTACAATAACAGGTTTTACCCGCGTAACTGTAGCTGTTGCAGTAAATCATCGTGTGCAGCCGAAAACACCGACACTGGCTTCAATATCTTCAAGAAATTACCTTAAAAAGTGCACCCTGACGTGATTTTTGCGGTCCTCGATAAGAGATTTTAACAGCAGAAACTGTAGATGCATATAAATTTTTGTTTATTAGTTTTTATTTACTCTGTTCGTCCAGAAGCCCAAGCAGGTAATAAGCTCCTGGTTCGCTGTTGAATTACTTGATGCATAGAATTATAGAAATAAAAATAGCTGAGGGAATGCAAAATATGCTATGTATGACAGCAGAAGCATGTAATCTAGTTTATATTCTTCTGATAATGGGACATGGTAATCTCCTATATTCGTTGAAATACTCTTTTCTTTTCGTAATTTGAGAAAAATTTGTTTTAAAACTATTTTAAAACAGGCTTCTTTGCCATTTCAGAATCCAATTCACCAAATGTTACTGTGTTAATTCTACTTTCCCTTATGAAATTCTAGGCTCGGTAAATTCGGTGAAAATTTTAAATGATCAGGAAAGGGAGAAAGTTGGGAAAAAGAACAATTTTATGGTAGCAAATCTACATTTCATGGGAGGTAAGAGCTGTGTTTTGAAATAAACTTTCAAAACTACCTAAGAAACCCAATCACCGATTCAAAATAGAGGAAACAAATTGACAAACGTGCACAAAAAATAATAATCGTTTATGACTGACTTTTAGTTTTTGTATATTTACAACTCCACTTGGCCATCAAACAACAGGGAAAAAGATTCGCCTGCAGTTTTGTTTTGGCACAAGCTTCTCTCGACTGAGAGACATTACATTTACTCATTAGTAAGGAACAGTTTATCATCCTTCGAGTTCAAACTAATGTTTTTGTTTGCTCAATGTTAGACGCACAATAGCTAAGGTTGCTGTGCACTGCGTCGAATTTTCCCAACGCGTCTGTGGAATCAAGATCACGAACTGCCTAAGCCTCGTGGTTTTAGCCTCAAGTTCAGTTTTTTAAGTTATCAAATACTCATTTCAATGAACATTTATAACCTCAAACTGCACTGCAAATATGCTTGAGATTGTGGCGAACTAAATACACCTTTGAATCGTACAAACATTTCCTGGAGGTTTAAACTTTTTAAACGAACAGACTTGGTAGTGTTGAAGAAGAAAAAAATATTCAAGACCATGGGCATTTTCTTTTCTTTTTTTTTTCTTTTTACATTCCCATGTGCTTTGGATTTCGGAACAAAGAAAACTTAGACGCGAATAGAGCCATGATTTTAACATGAAAGTTAATTTGTGTTTACTCTGCGCTCTAGTCTATTTCTTCAGGCATCGGCAGAGTAAGAGCAACATTGTGATCTGGGTACGAGTGAACGAGTAACAGTACTGTAGTCATCAACGTCTTCATCCTTACACTTTGCTGTTGCCTGGGAAACAGATAGCGACGGGCACATGAGGCTCATTCCCAGGAAATACAACAGACTTGTATATATCTTTTTCAATGAAAAGTAGTTTTCATCCCTCATCCTCCGATGATGTAGAGAAGAACCTAGCAAGTTTTTTTTTGGATATAACAGACTTATGAGTAGGTGATACGACGCCAGTTATTGCCTGATCTGCCGGGTGATATTCCCGTAAACTATGCCACTGAGCAATTGGTTTCTTTGACGTCATAGCCTCTTTCCAGTGCTGCAGTTCCAAGCCCTCTGCGTTAGTTCCCAGGACCACGCGGCCAACAACTTGATCAGGAGAACTTTCCAATTCCTGTTTAACAAAAACTTGCAAACGAATGTCTTCTAGGTTAGCATCCGCCACATCAAATGCTAAAGCTTCGTTATAAACCGGAAATAAGCTTCCTGTTCGTAGAGTTGTTGTTTTTCGCTTCCGTTGTCTCTTCTTGACGTTAATCATTACAACTTCAGCATAAATGGCTGAAAAAGAAAAAAGAAAGAAAACCTTCACTGAGTGCAACGCTAAAGTTAATGCCTATTTTTTTTGCTATAACACAAAATATATCTTGAGACAGGGACTCCACTAGAAACAAGAGAAAGCAGCCCCCCCCCCCCTTTTATTTGAAATAATGAAATTGTAAGTCAGTTGATATTAAAGTAAAACTCTTAGTTGAACAATGTAGCGAAGTTCTTCTGACCTGGGAAACCCTCCTTGGCGGGCTTTAGATGCTGTGCCTTGAAAATAACAATCGTTAATCGTCTGGTCAGCGGCATAAACATAAGCGAGAATAACACCTGACCAAAGCCCAAGTCACGTGGCTGATCTTTGATCTGTGGCGGACACCAAGAAAAAATTTGTTAGACATGCAAAGTATTGGTCGTTATTGTATACTACTGTATGCTGATGCCACAATGGTTATAAAAATTCATCATCAAAAAGAGGTTGAATAACCTAACATTTTTATATTTGTTCTGCCGTGGGTATCACAATTTTTCTTAAATCTTTTCTGACAGGTTCATGACAATACTATCAATCTAACAGTTTTTGAGGAGGAAATTATTTTGACCAGAAGTCTGTCTTATCCAAAAGAATAGATGGTTTGCCATAGGTTTCGAGATGACCTGCTCGAATCATCAGAGAAGGCTGGATCTTCTTACCACAAGTAACACAAGAAAAGCAAAGAACAATTAAATAAATACTTACTAACCCCCCCCCCCCAAAAAAAAAAAAAAAAAAACCGAAAAAGGATTCGTTTAACTTTGGTCGGGGAAATATAAAATCTCGCCATTTGCTGTCGAGTCTCCAATTTTTTTACGGGTCTTCAGATCAGCTCCTTTTAAAGCGGTTGGTATGTCTGAAATCTTAACTATTCGTCATACCTGTTGTAATCTTTGTATTTCCCTACACACGATCATCTCTTCTCGAACTGTTTCGCCACCCACCCTCTCTAAGTGATCCAGGTGATGCGTCACCTCCCCCACAGGGAAGGGGTGTGAAAATTTGTCCATGTACATTACTGTGAAACTAAGGTTCTGCTGTTTCACCAGGTCGTAAGGTAAACCAAACTCGAAGATTTCGTTAAAGTTAGGATTCGAATTTCTTTCGTGAATGTCAGTTTTCAGAATTTCTTTCTTCATGGCTGGAACTAGTTTAAGTTCAAGGAAGACATTTGGAGAGTCTCCAGCGTATTGTGGAAATTCGTCTCCTTTGATCAACTTTACAATCAAGACATTCCTGAAAATTAAAGAACAAAAAGACGTCATGGGGATGGAAACAAGTGTCTCTACTTTCGCGCGCATATTGATATCATTTTCACCACTACACAACGAACAAGATTGAAACTCGTGGAGTTTGTTTGCAACTGCATGGAATCGATTTTTACAGGAAGTAACAGTTCGCAAACGATAATTACCGACTGGTCACCGGAAATAACAACATATTCTTAGGAATTTAGCTCCATTTTTCATACCAACTGATCTTGGTGCTCTCATAATTTGCTTTTATAGCCGATTGAAATCTACTTACGTGGAATTTCGATTTGAAAGATTTCCTAGCTCTGGAAAAAGTAGTAAATATTCTTGGAGGTAATTTCAAAAACGCAGAGACATGTTCGAATGTGGAGCAAACTTTGTCGACAGAGGACTTGACGATTCCAGTCCTGTTCTCTGATTGGCCAGTTGTAAGGAAATCAGCTAGGAATCTAACGAGCTCGATTCAATCGTGATTGACGATAGTCCAGCTGGAAGCAACACAAGTGTGATCATGATGGACGAGGCATTGCTTACCTATTGGAGTCAAACTGCAGCGAAAAATACACTCGACCAAGGAAATCTGCCTCGCTCGGAGGAATAAAGCGCTCTACGGGGCCTGAGTCCGATAGATCGTAGGGCGTCATAGTTTCCCGAGTTGCTGGGGACTGGAGAGAAAGTATAATTCAACTATTTTAACAAATCAAATCGTTAACCTTAGAAATGATTTAAGCGGTTTCTAGAGCAATCTTCGAGTGAGTGTCGAAAGCAATCTGGGAATGAATTGGCTACGCTTTACTTCGCTCTGTGATTGGTTTATAAAACTCCCGCCACCCTCTCAACCAATCAGATGCGAAGCCAGAACCAAGCGCGGCTTAGACACTTCCGTTTTCCCGCGCTTTTGGATTCGTTTCCTCTGATTGGCCGATGGGATTATTTTGATCTTACGACACTCAACCTCAGTGCATTCAAAACGGAGAAGACTAAAGTTGGAAAAGTGTACGAAAAAAAAAACTGAATTAACGTTATTACCGGCATTGGTTCTTCATCTGAACTAGAATAAGGAATTTCATCGTCATCTTTAATTGAGGAGTCCTGGGGCTGAACAGATACCACACTAACTTCAGGTTTAGGGATCCAAGGAGGAGGGGGCTGGGAAGGAAACTGGCGAGGAGGTGGCTTCTGCTTCTTCTCAGAGGTATCTGAGAGAAAGAGGAAAATGCCATACAATTGAATACCTAAGGAATCTGTTTGCACAATCAATTAATGAATTAGTGTGGGATCAATTAAGTGATCAATCAATCTATCATTCTGTCAGTCAATCAGTCAGTCGAGTGGTCAGCCGCGTACTAACTGTAGTTCGGTCTGTCCGTCCGTGCGTCCGTGCGACTCATTGCTAGTCTGTCATTCAAACAGTCAGGCCATTAGACAGCCGGAAAGTTAGACGGTCAGCTAGTGAAGATAAGTTTTATCAACTGTGTTAATAATGTGAATTGGCTACCATAAAGAGTTTAAAAGCTGACGTTTCGAGCGTCAGCTCTTCGTCAGTTTCTTCGTCAGTTAGTCAAACAGACAGACAGAAATTCAGACGGACAGACAGTCAGGCAGACAGATAGTCGATGAGTCAGACAGACAGGCAAACACTCCATCAGTAGGACAGACATGCAGACAGTGAGACAATCAGTCAGTCAGTTAATCAGACAGACAAGCAGTGAGACACCCAGACAGACAATAGAGAGACAGACAGGTAATCAGACAGCTAAACAGTCAGACTGCCAAATAGAGAGACATTCATTCAATCAGTCAGTTAATCAGTCAGTTAGCAAGTAAACCAGTCTATAAATGAGTCATTCAATCAGACAGTTGGAGAGCCCTCGAGTCAGCCAAGCAACCAGGCTACTAGTTGGCCAGGCAATCCTGCACACTTCATGATCGCAAGAAACCGACACATTGTTCCCGTAAGACGTTCTGTAATCGATTTACAACCTGATTGTCACAAAAAAAATATATCTAGCATTGCATCTATTGCTGTTGTTAGTCGCACAACTAAATAATAACAAATTAAAATAATATCAAGAGCCCAACCTTTCTCGTGGTTTTCTTCTCCATCAAGTGTTTCCTTGACCTCTGTGGCGTGTCCATTCCTTATTTCTTGAGTATTTTCGTTGGCTTCAGTTGCTGTTGGGACCTGTCTGTAGTCCAGAAACTGTTCCATGAAAGAGAGGTTCCTGAACCGCTTCCAGCATAACACAGACAAGACTCCCAGAGCCATGACTGAGACCCAGACCACTACGGTCAACAGCAACGGGAGAAAGTCCGTGTGACGACTCTAAAGAAGAAGAAAATATCTATGTTTATTTGGGTTGGTAGACAAAAACATGGCACAAGATATGCAGTACCTAGTGATGCCAATTAGTTGTCAATCAATCAATCAGACAGTAAGTCAAACGGTCACTCAGACAGTCAGACAGTCCATTAGAAAATCAGCAGGTAATTTAGTGTTAACAACTGGGTTGAAAACGTAAATTAGCCACCGTAAAGGGTAAAAAAGCTGACGTTTCGAGCGTTAGCCCTTCGCCAATCGCTCTGACGAAGGGCTAACGCTCGAAACGTCAGCTTTTTTACCCTTTACGGTGGCTAATTTACGTTTTCAACCCAGTTGTTAACACTAAATTACCTGCTATACTCTCCCACCGACGCAGCACCACAGTTTCTTTAGAAACTTACCCCTTTATTCATTAGAAAATCAGCCAGACAAGCAGTCAGTCGCTCAGTCTGTCTGTCGGTCAGTCATGAACTCATTCATTTAGGCAGGTAGTCATTCAGTCAGTCAGCCAGACAGTCAGTCAGCCAGACAGTCAGTCAGCCAGTACGTCAGTCAGTCAGTAAATAAGCTAATTGGATAATTTAGTTTTATCAACTGAGTTGATAACGTAAACAATAATAATAATAATAATAATAACAATAATAATAATAATAATAATAATAATAATAAAGATAAATAAGCTAGTCTGCCAGACAGCAAGTTTGGTAGACAGCCACACAGTAAGTTGTTGTATCAAAATGCATACGTTAATATTTTGGCACCTTGTTAAACTAACGACGGTTGCTGTTGTAAAACACAACCTTTACGTTAATTGTCACATGGTCAGCTATGATCCTTTGTCTGCCTGTTGTTTTTATTGCAACGGTTTTTCTATTTATTGACATACTTGTTGTGCAGTCGCTGCTTTGAACTGCAACGTTTTTACTGAATTTGTCAACTCCTACAGAGGTCAGCGTTCGATTTCTGTTCGGAAAATATGACAAAATGGACATTTTCCAACGGTATAGTCACGGTTTCTTCAAATCAACTTAATTTGTACCAAAGCAATCTTTCAATCGAACGAGCAGACACTTATGGCACTCTTGGATTGCTTGATAAAGCGCGTAATTCCTGTAAACGACGCCATTACATTTCTATCAGAAAATTGTTATCCTGTAAATGGACATGCCACGAGTTTCAGTGTGATAAATAAATCATATTTCTTGCAGATGCCTTGCTCGATAAAGATTTTTGAAAGCCGATTGACGAAGTAAACGAGTTTTTTGAAAATTCACCAAATGTGATAATTTCATTTACATTAATTACATTTTTAAGAGGTCGTCCACCTTGTGAGAAATTAAATTTTGTTATGGAGTCGATTATTCTAGGAAACTTTTCGATTCTACGCATCAGATCGTCAGAATTTCTCCTCGAGTAACTCACATGAATACGCGGATATTTTTTTTACTTCTAAGAAATCTATAGTTGCTACTTTCTGCCACAGAGAAGACGTCTAAACATTCAGTGAACTACATGTCAAAAATCGTCTTTCTGTTCGATGGTTTTCTCTAACTAAGCTTTTAAAATGAGTCGTAAACACCGCAGGTACTTAATAGGAAAACAGAAGAAGAATGACAATTTTGTAACGTTCTGTCACATACGCAGACTTCTGTTTCACAACACAAACAATATGCTAGCAGTTTACAGTTTACAATCCATTAATTGATAATAAATTCTAGTATAGTTTTCGCAGAAACCCTCTATTTTCTTTTTTCCCCCTTTTGAACCGGCGATATTCATAAATTTTATCAGCAGCTATGTTCCGAGTAACTTTAGCGTAGTATATGTAAGTGCGAATGAGAGAATACATAAGCATTAATTTGTAACAGACGTCCGCAATTAGAACGAAAAAACCATTACATACCATGATAAACGATTTGTCCTTATTTCATGACTGTCAGAGAGAAAATCTTATAAGCTCGCCAATATTTCAACATTGTTGCTAATTTTGAGCCAAACTCGGTACTGAATGTGTTTCCAATCCATTAAAGAAGTGACAAAGTCATTATGACGCGGTTTTTACCAACGATGACCTTTCAGATGTTATAGGCAAAACACATCCAGTTTATATTGCAACTCGATATTTGTCAGTGTAAACTACGTAGATCTTAATAATTTCCAGACGGTTTTAAAGGCCAAGATATGACTGAGATAGAAAAAGAAATTTAAAAAATTAAACCGCCGAAACGAAATCCAGTCAAAATGAGATTTAAATCACGCTTATTTCAAGAAAAATTACCGCGAAAAACTAGAAAATTGTAATAAAACCGTGAAGATGTAAGTGAATTTAGAGTCTGTTGTAGCTTCTACGTGAGTTTCCAAATAGTTAATTGAGATAATGGAAATAACACATAATGTTTAATACTAGAAAAATTACAGATAGTAGATGGAGATAAAACGCTATTTTCAACCGGAGTAGTCGGCAACTTCAATGGACTGTTGCCAAGAAAAACCCTTAAAAAAAAAGAGAAAATGGTCTCGACATGCCTGTTGTTTACAAGGAAACAAATCATGTCGAAATACAGGGGGTGATTTTCGTCAAATTAAGTTTGATAACCGGTTTCTTTCAAAGAATCCTATGTGGGAAATAAATATGATAAAGTGATGAAATGCGCAAGGCAATAAATTATTTCAGATTTCGCAAAAATGGTTCCAAGGGACAGTGATTTACATATCGAATTTAAGAAAGTAATTACAGCACTTTTTCTCTGATGTTACTAAAAATTCAGGATACAGCAGTGAAAACAATATTATCGTCGAGAGAAAGACGTTAGCTTCTCTTTTTGTTCTGAAGATAACTAATTACTTTATAAACGACAAAACACACTGGAAACTGATCCCCTGAAATCATTTTGAACTTTTTGCCCGATGCGAGATCCGCGTGAAGGTACATAAAAAAAATAATAATTTTTTTTGTTGATCTTTCGCTGAGTCATGTTACAATTATTATATATTTCTAAATAATTGTCGGAGAAAAATTATTTTAATTATCATGGATGATACTGATATTTTTTTTTGAGTATTTTTAGCTGGTAGCGTTCTCACAGAGTTACGCTGAAAGTAGTTATGTAGAAATTTTGTCGTACCCGACCGTATGCTCCATTGTTTCTTGCATTTGCAGCTGTAAATGTACTTCCCAAAATCGCGATGTGAGATTTTAGGACAAGAGAGAATTTTCTACTTATCGTGTTTTTCTTTATCAAATGCAAAAGCGAACGAGTGAAAAAAAAATTCAATTTGGATTGCTATTTAAAGAATTGCTGTAGATATTCCTTCCATGTAAATCTCTTTCATATCTCATTTTTATTTAGTTCTCCAATTTACATTCACCCGTAATTTAATTTACTTCCTTTTCAGTTTTTCGCTTTCGCAGATTATTAAGATTCCTGATTTTATAAAATTTAGACAATGAACAACTTTTGCATTTATTCGATGGCAGATAACGAAAAACATCGACTCGTTCGGAAAGGTAGCTTACTTTTGACCTCACGCTAAGATCACCGCAGGCATTCACTGTGGCAAACGAACACTATACGCAGAATTACATTCTTCGTTAAAACGCTCTCGGCGAAACAACCATAGAAATAATACGAAAAAAATTGCCCGGAAGAAATCCAATTTTTAAACACCGAAAAAAGATCTATTGTTACTTTGACTTTGAGCTAGTGCAAAACATATTTAACTTTCCAAGTTATAAGATGAATACCTTAAACCAATGTAAATAAATTTTCTTTGGTACTCACCAATTCAGTTCTTTATAAAGGCTTTTAAACCCGAACCGAGACATGGAAATCTCAAAATAGATGCCGTTTTAAAACGTGAAACTGCCCTCGAGCGCAAATAAGATTTACGAGAAATCTTCCTTATTGATTACGGCAAAATTATCTTGCTCTGTATGAAAATCTGCGCATGCGTTCATCTCATGTGATTGAAAGCAACCAAAAGTTCACTGCTTTCTTAGCAATTTTCATAAAACTTGTTAATGTACGCACGCTTAGAATTTAAAAGATAAAAATGACCATCCATACGCTGCTTTGTCTTGAAATTTCTTCGGGTAAATTCTCAAGACCACTTAGAGAGTTCGTGCTGAGGCAGCGGGAAATGAAAATATTTTGACAAACACGAAAATAAAATTTCCCTGAGAAACAAATTGACGTCCGGAACTAGGAATGCTAATGTGATTTTCGAAAAAGACGTGGGTCTATTTTTACTCTTGTCGCCATGGCATAAGCTGGACAGCACGGAAAGTATTTGCCATAATTCAGGCGCGATATTGATTAACAAACCGCATTTGCTCATTCGAAAGGTACATTTTTCTTTGATCTTCGATTTCAGTTTCATTAAATATTTGAGAGGCAAAACAAATATGTAAATTATAACCTCTACGCTTCAAACCGAAAAATATGATGATCTGAAAAATAAAACTTATCCTAGTTTTCGTCCAATGGAAAATTTAAAGCCATGAAGATTCGTTAAAGAGCGAGCGATGGAAATTAAAATGCGAGCGAAGACGAATTTACTGTTTGCGGATAGCAAATCGACGCTTTATGCTTTATTTCTGAAGATGCCACAATATTGATTTTGCCTGATTCATTTCAGATTTCTTTTACTTTAAAAAGAAAATCACTCATTTCTCATGTTTAAACATAAGTATAATTTGCGCCATACTTCAGCGCGTTTTGGCTAGGTCAGGAATTGAGTAAACTAAATTTGGAATAAACCGCATCATAAGAGTTTTAATTTTTAAGTCGGTAAATGCGAATATTTAAAAAAAAAAACACAACAAAACAGTGAAGGGAAGGAGCAGAAAAAAAAAGATTCACGTTACCTTAAGTCTAGTGGTCCAAGATTCTTTTCCGCCATAGCTACAACAGAGTTCAGTTTATGTTAATTCGAATTTCGCTTCGACGTAAGCCGCTGCGGCGCCGAAAAGAGACGAAAAAACAACAATGCAGAACCTGCTAAAATATGTATTGTATCGCGGAAGCCATCTACTACTCTCCTTTCACCGCAGCATTGGAAAAATCAGGCCAGCGGTAGAACAGATTCATCAAGAGTATAAAAATATTTCAAGGGTTGGACATGAAAACCACGAGATTGCATAAATTCACCTCTGCTGTGAACTTATTCAAAGGCTGCCTTTGAATGGCCGGTGATTAAGGAGAAATACAAATGAACGAAGAGCGAATAAGATTTATCTCTTTCTTATGTCCTATCAATTGACCGATGGACAGTGTTTTGTGTTATCTACAACCCACGCCAAATACACTACACAAACAAAGGCCACAGTAGGCTTTCCCTCACGTCTCACCGTCTTTGTCAATTATTGATTATTTCACACGAGCCAGCTGCCTTTTTAAACGCGTGTTTCGCTCAGAATTTTTATAAATTTAAAGCTTTTTTCTCTTCCCCGGTTCGGCTTCCAAAAAGTATGGAAATAAACTGAAAATTGGCGAATTATTTCGTTTCCGTGCCGCGGATAAGCCAATCTACCTGTAAGGAGGCTTATTTATTTGCTTACTGATAACACTTTTAATAAAAGGGGTATGTTCTTAAAATTTATGTAAATTGACACTTGTCAAAAACACGGCATGAATTCTTGAAGAAGGAGGATTAACTTTAAAAATCATTAAGTAACCTTTGACATATTTCTTAACCCTGCACAAGAATTAAATTAAGTTTTCGATTCGTGTTTGTAGCATCCCCGCAGCTGTAAAAATTCTTCCTGTCTAGTTACCAGGTCTCCTTCGTTTGAGAGCGTTTATTAGAAATTTTTTGGTGCAGTCTACATGAAGGATTTTGCCGCTTGGTGCATTTCGATCGAGCTAAAGCAAAAGAAATCGAGCCAATCAGGAATGAGGAAATTATCGCAAGAAGCCAATGAGAACTCAAAGTAAGACGCGGGAAAACCGCGCACAGGACAAAGTCGTAATTGCTTTAAAATTGAAACTCATCGGTTGAGAGAGAGGCGAGAGTATTTTTTAAACCAATCGCAAGGTGAAGAGAAGCAAAACAGAGACAAAATTGGATTTCTTTCGACGCTTGCATAAAAATTTCTAAGCAGTGAGAGTAGAGGTTATAAATTACCAGTAATTTCAATTAACGAGTCATTAATAGGGGGAGCTTTACTAACTATAAATCCTTCGAAAGCTAATCATATCTTCTATAAGTTCTCCTTTCTCAAGAATTTAGTGAGGAATGACAACACTGCAACCAGATAAAAAACCAACCAAAATATTACCGCTGCCGTTGTCTTCAAACCCATTATGTCATCAGTCAGGAGCCTGTTAAGTAAAGGCTTCTGCATCAGTCAGTCCCTCAGAAAGTAAACGTTTGCCAAATATATAACCGACTTCTTTACAATAACCTTGTATACATATCCAGGGAAAAACTAACCATTTTTTATTAATCACTTTTTATTGATCAGTTTATAATAAGCCGCAAGCTCGTACCCAGGACTCTTTCCTCTTCATTCGTGGATCTCGGCCGCTGCTACATGAAGGGAAAAGAGCGCTGTTTCCCTGTATGGAACAGGCCGTTTCCCTGTAAGGAAATGTGATTTTATAAAACAAAAGGAAACCTACGTTTAGTTTGCAGTTAAAAAAAAGGTATAAAGGATATATTAAAAATGTGACTATAAAATTCGTTCTCAAAAACACTCATTAAAAGCCCTTATCTTTCACTCCAGTTTGACATTTTGGAATTTTAAATACCAAAAATCCCTTAAAATCCTTCCCTTCCATCCTGAAGTTTGGGTATTAACGACAATTAAATAAGATAATAAGAATAATATTTTTTAACCTTCAAAGGTATTCCAGTGCTTGTTAATACAAACAAATTCTTTTGGAAAGTTTGTTACACAATTTGTCATGATTTGCTGATATTTTGTATTTTTTGCGGTTTTCTAGTTTCTGACACCTCACTGAAAAGTGGAGGCCTTCCAAAGAAGAAGCGATCTACCAACGTAAACTTTTTACCATATTGTAAAGGAAACTAAGCAATAAATTTCCCTTCGTGGCTTTGTATTTTGTTGGCTTCTCTCTGCTCACTTATTACATTAATTACTAATACCCTGATATACCCCAGTCACCCACGACATTTTTTTCAAAGCTGCGTTTTACATTTGCAGTGGTGGATGGGGAGTGTAGGAGGATGAAGGGGGACCGGTCTCCCCTCTATTTAACCCCGGGTTTCTAAATACTACATGTCAGCTGCGTTTTACATTTGCAGTGGTGGATGGGAAGGGTAGGGGGATGAAGGGAGACCGGTCCCCCCTCTATTAAACCCCAGGTTTCTAAATACTACTTGTCTCGACCGAAATTCGTGCTACAACAGGATAGAATATTACATTATTTGAAGCATTCAATTGATTTAATTTTAAGAATTTGTTAAAGAAACGTTTCTGAATCAAAGTTTCGACCCTCATCAGCACTCCTGGTTCTGCCCCTGAGCTAGTAACACGGGGAGATCCTGGAGTAAGCCCAGTACTCTAACTGATGAACTCGTTTGCCCAGCCTTAGTTGAACCGCGAAGCCTGAGAACGAGAGGTGAGGACCTAGGATTTTACGCGATCCAGCAAAACACTTAAACACAGACGAGGACAACCTGACATAAGATAATATTATTAATATTGATAAATCACCAACAAGAGAACATTAGATCTAATGTTCCCTTGCTAGTGATGATGACCATTATGAAGGTTTAGCGATGAAAACTTGCGTAAATAAAGCATGAAATCAATCAGTCATAACTTCATTGAGTAGCAATCGCATGACACTTTCCTTTCCTCAGATCCTCGCCGTTCATGACTCAGAGGAAATCTTAAAACCTTCAAGACGACTTTTGCTTCGTTAGCGTCTTGCTCCTCCGTCCACTCTTCTCTTCATCCAATGAATGCCATTTGGCAACAGACGAAGATGAAGTCAGCATGGCATTCCAATGATCTACAGCTTCGTCGTTCGCCGTCGCTCCAATCGTTATCTTGCCTAGCAATCGCTTCTTTCCTCGTTCAGAGAAGTGCTTCACTTGAAGAAGAACGGCCACTTTGTGGAGGATTCGGTGCGGAATGGCAAAACTAAACGCTTCGTTCCACACGGGAGGGACGTCATGTTTTTTCACTAACGTGCTACGCTTCTTTAGCTTTTTATCACCCATCTTTATGTACACTTTAACCAATGGATCTGAATGAGGAACACCGAATGAATGTTATGCCCATGATGGGTTTAAGTATTGCTATGGATAATAACTGTAAGATAATTACATAGAAATTTCTAGAATTCTTAGTCACGCTGACGTGCATACCATGGAATTTTTTTTGAACATATCATTAGGTCACGTAGTTGTGATGTAATACTACCAAAATAGCTGCGTTGTAAGCTTCCAGTATGTTCTAGAATAGTTTTAAAACGTATATAAAGACTCATTCCTTTAGTGGTTGTGAGCTGTTGTTGTCGGGAGTGACCGAATGTTTGGAAAACTATACCGAGAGAGACCTACTGTGTCTGTTCTCCATTTGGAGGAATTTTGAAGAAAACTGCGAGTTTGTGTCATCTGTTTGAATATTCTCCATACTGGCCTCTAGACATTTCCTAAGTTACTGACAAGGAGAATTTGTTTAACAATCAAGATCTTCTTAAGTTAGTGATCATTTCCTTTACTCTTATTACCTTAATGTTTGATTAAGGGGTGATATTGTAAGGAGAAATTATATGCTAGTCACTCAAAAGGGTTAAGGAGGTCATATGCGATAAATACTTAGGCTGTACGGTGGGACTTCGTCAAACAGCACTAAAAAAAAATGAGATTTTTGTTTGAAAATATTTCTCTTTAGAAGTGACCTCCACCCAATTTCTTTACCGTGTCCAAACTGCTAAGCGTGCACCACCAGATCTTTTTCCATTGTCTTTTATAATATGACAATGGATTCTAACTTCATCAAATATTCTACTCACCAGGTTTCTTATTTTTGCTGATTGGTCTTAAATCCCTCGCTTTCATCACGATTACTGTAAGTTTCTCAGATGTTTTGAGATATGCTAGGGACACTAGCAACGCAGGCCCCGGCATGTCTGATTCCACATCACGGGAAAATGTGACCGAGGGGCGATGTGGGGGGACTGTTTCTACTACCTGTTCCTCTGCCTATGGGTGAAAAGACAAGAGGACAGCTTAATGGAAAGCGGAGTCATTGCGGTGTTCATAGTTCGATGGTTTATAGCACAGTAGAAGATGAATGAGGGGTCATGAAATGGGAAAAGGGTGTAAGAACATGTAGCGCAGGTCAACCCTGAATGCCAATGTAATTGTGGAAAATTGAATGCCTAGGCCGTGAAATTAAAGCTGCGCTGAAAGTAGTAGAGTACGGCCCTGATTATGGAACGGTGAAACGGTAAAAAAGGCAGAGTACAACAAAGAAAACAAACAATAATAACTCAAACATAATGGATAAAACAACCTACCTGAGAAGTGTCAGGCTCTTCGTCTTCGGCCTCCTTTTCCTCTTCTTCTCCTCCTCCCTCTACTTCCTCTTGTTCCTCTTGTTGTTCTTGTTCTTCTTTCGTCTCCTTGCCTTCCGCGTCTACAGTATCCTGTGCATCCTCAAAATCATCTGTCCCCGTTCCCGTTCCCGTGGTCGATACCAGCGTCTCACCCTCAGTATCGACCTTTTCTGGCGGCGGACGCCTGGGTTTGAGTTTAATGACATCACGGAGGATCGTAATCTCAGTATCGGACAATAATTTTTTCATCGCAACGCTCACCAGAGGTACCGTGACAAATCCTATCAGTGTTGGGGGAGGGGGTGGTGGAGGCGGAGGAGGGGGTGGCGGTGGTTCTTTCTTCTTCTTCTTCTTCTTATCGTCCTCTGGGGGTGGTGGTGGTGGTGGAGGTGGAGGTATATTGGTTATCATCATATCAATCACTTTGAACGTCAGCGTCTGGTTTCCAAGGTCGTTGACGGGAATTTCGAACCGGAAGCTTTCGTATATGTGTGGATCGCACGTGGTGTGGTACACCTCAGACTTAATTTTACCTTCGTGACCGTACTTGACTTCGAACTCGACGACAGGATCCGGTGGTTTTCCCGTGGATGGACGCAGGGGAAGGTCGCCAAGACGAATTAAAGTCAATGTCAGGGTGGAGCTAAAAGGTTTGAAACAGAATGCAACAACCCATTTTTGTTAATCGCTAGTTCTCAAGATCATAAAAAAGGTTAAAATCTTCATTGGTCAATGAGCACTCAAAGGAAAATAGGCAAACCATCAAAAACGCGGGAAAACGGGGGCGACCGAGTCACGATTGGTTTTCGTTTGCGTCTGATAGGCTATGAGGATGGTGCGAGTTTTCTAAACCAATCACGGACCGAATTAATGCAAAATCAAAACGATCTCAGATTATTTTCGACACTCAATCGAAAATTTCTTCATACTGCATGTCTTTTTTTAGCCCTGTACAAAACAACCACAAAAAGGTTTTCTATTAAACCGCGAAAACCCATAAACCTCACCTTAGCTGATAATAATGTAATGTAAATTCCAAACATCCTTTCCTTTCTATTGTTTCCTCCTAAGAATCAAACGATGAAATCAAAGTAAGACACAGTCAGGCAAAACAAAAGTTCGAAAGTATATCATAGGAGAGCTAACTTAATAAATAAATGATCTGATTATGTTTCTAAAAATAGGAGACAGATATTTCTCTCTTTTAGCAGAGCTCTTTTTAGGGAATATTTCCATTGAAAAAATACAAACTTTGATCTTGACTGAAAAATTGATACTTTAAACATTGCATCCACAATATTCTTGTTGGAGACTGGGACTTGAGTCTATATGTGATGCTACTTAATATTGTTAATTATATTATTATGATAGTTATTATTATTGCTACAACATATGGAATATTTGCGAACCACCCAAAGTGGATTTATTCTCGGCTTTTAGCTACGTGACTCACCGGTGGTATAACCGAAGTGGAACTAAGATCCATGTCCAGGCTATTCAGTAGGTAGTCATCTTGCTCCTCCTCTCTTAGCGGCGGATATACATCGTCGGGAGACCTGGGAACAAAAATCAGGTTCTTTATTTTGTTTCGTGAACCACGGTAAGGTGGAATTTAGCGATGGGTGGGTGGTTTGGTCGGTAGGGGAGGGAACGGCAAACATCGAATAACGACAAATGCTGTCTCGAAATTCATCGAACGTGCACTTTTTTTTTTTTTTTTTTAAACCCAAGGCTGGTAGGTAATATGAAGGCGTGAGAACATCAGTGACCCACTCGCCTGCGCTTCGTTTTCCAGTTTTTTTCCCTTGCTACATTTTGACGTCATCTGTGACGTATCACTGAACAGACGCAAGGCAATATTATTCCTTACAATATCACCACTGAATCGCACATTGATGTCATGAGAATAAAGGAAATGATCAGCAACTAAAGGAACTCGTGATTGTTTGACAAATTCTCCTTGTCAGCACCATAGTAAATGAACAGATAACAGTATGGAGAATATGAATATTGATGTTAGGGTGTAAAGGGTGAATGTCACTTATGCAAAGACCATAAGCACATGGTGACCGTATGGGACATTCGTTCGAAAAAAGATTTCCACAGGTAAGCCAAACAATGTGAAACCGATACCTGATTGGTCGTCTTGTTTCAGGTTGCACAGGAATGCTGTCAAAATCCACCACAGACTCATCCTGAATCACAACAAAGGACTCAGACTCCACGCGGACGGATCGGCGCAATGGGGCACTGGTAGTGACCTTAGCAGTAGTCTTCTCTTTGCCTTTTCCCGCCTTTTTAGTCCGGTATGAGTAGTAAATACCCGAGACTGCTACCGTGGCGATCATAACACCACCAGTGATACCGAGAATTATTATTACAAGAATTTCCATTGAGCTAAAGTCTGCAAGAAGAAAGGAGAATATTATGTTTATGAAAAGCGAATAATGGTGGACAATACATGTTTCAAAGGGGCCACGGGAGGGATGGGTCGGGAAATTGTCATCTTTTGGTTGTATAATTTTTTTGGTCGCGAGCTTGCGCAAATGTTGTTTGTTTTATTTTTTTCGGTCAAGCACAGAACCTAGATATAAGAAAGCACTTTCTCGATTTATTTTCTCAGGGGATGATGTTCTCTAAGCCTCTGTAGTTATCAAATGATACCCCTAAATTGCTACACAGTTTTCTATAGTCACCTTTAGGCCTCTGTAGTTATCAAACGATACCCCTAAATTGCTACACAGTTTTCTATAGTCACCTTTAGGCCTCTGTAGTTATCAAATGATACCCCTAAATTGCTACACAGTTTTCTATAGTCACCTTTAGGCCTCTGTAGTTATCAAATGATACCCCTAAATTGCTACACAGTTTTCTATAGTCACCTTTAGGCCTCTGTAGTTATCAAATGATACCCCTAAATTGCTACACAGTTTTCTATAGTCACCTCTAAGCCTCTGTAGTTATCAAATGATAACCCTGAATTGCTGAACAATTTTCTGTAGTACCCTCTTTATACGCTGTTTGCAATGTTTGAGACGACTGATCCCAACTCCTTCCCCTTGAAAATAAATGTGATACTGCCAAAATCCTCTGAACCGCCCCTCCCTTCCCCCCTTCCCCACTCCGAGGCGAAAATTAATGACTGGTCCGTAAGTATATGAGAATTATTTACTATTAGTGACTGTTACTTTCCACACGCTATTCACGCACAATTCACGCGTGATTCACGCGTTTCATGCCATGCATCAAGGATATACAATGTAATGCTAAAAAGTAACTTTACTGGACAGCATGGAATGGTTTGAAAGGAGTGTAACTATGTAACCAGGGAAGAAAAAAAAACCATCTACCTATAATGTTTTGCTAAGCAGTCAATGAACACACAGGAACCTTGACGTAAGAAGCACACTGTCTGGTTTAGTCTGCTTATCTTGAAACTCATTTCCATATTGGAAATATTCTTTCGTTCCAGTCCAATGGAAAATGTTGTTGATTTGCCGTCTTTACTATAAACACCTATTATTATCAGATATTGCGGGATTTACTCAACGAATGAATTCAACCTTGCAATCTTTGCAATACTCACTTTCTTAACATTTTCATTAAAAAAAAATAAGAATGAACCAGATTCTACAAGTGAAAATAATGGTAGCATTCGTGTTCTCGTTCCGCGGTTTCTCAAAGCACATTTTCAAGAGTTTTTCTGAATATTGAAGAATATAAGTTGAAAGGACTTATTATTATCTGTATTTCACAAAGACGATCGCGAAGCCGCTGAGAACATGTTAAAAATGTGTTATTTACACTACATTTGTGCACGCGATTGTGAAAGAATCGAAGTAGCCTACAATTGAAAATATTAGCAGTCGACACAAAATTCTAAAACTGTTCCGTGTTGGCCATTGCTTCGAAACGAGCCTTTAAGCTCACCTTGAAGACAAAATCCTCGTCTGTAAGCAGTAAAGTCCTTGTTTCAAAACATCTTCGCAGAAATTTTCAGTGTCTAGACGAAGGACTACCAAATCGCGATAATCTAGGACTTCCGCTGGTGCACTCGCTGCGAAAGTTTTAAATAAATAACAAGGTCTTCCTATTTTGGGGCTAAAAATTTTTCAAAATAATACTCATGATCCTATCGAAAAAACACGATTTCCCGTTAATTACAGTCCAGTCGTTTGACTTTCTTTACATATGTCGCAACAGCCTCCACAAACAAGAGGATTTATTTATCAAAACTGAACTGATCCGACATGAAAATAAAAACATATTCATTGTTTTTGGAAAATCGATGATAATGATAATTCTGTGTCTTTTAATTAACATGTATTTATTTGTGCATGGAGCTGGGAGGAAAAAAAGGGTCAATATTTTCAAAACAGCATATCCTATGAAACAATTGATAGGGTATGAAAACGGACGTAGGGATCGTAAGATTTTGACAAAAAAGCTTTGTAACACTTTCACTACAAACTTACGTTGGTTGTTCTCTGAATTTCTCTTTAGATTTTGAATTAAAGTGCTATGGGCGATTCACCTTCGATGGTAGATGATAATCCGTAAACAATTTTTTTATTATTTTAATAACACAAGAAACAAATAATTCTCTCTGCTGGATCACTGGAAGCTCATGATATAACGTACAACCTAGGGTTATTACGATATTTGTTGAAACGTAGGTGGAACAGCGGACGAGTTTTTAGTTTTTGAAATAAATTTTTTACTTCGAAATGAGATTATTACTTAAATTCATTTAACTTCCTCTATAGATTTTGGATTTCAAGTGCTCGTGTCTTATCTATCCAAAAATATTTTTTGTTATATTAACTCGTTTTAAAATGAATACACTGCCTTATTTTTTCGAACGGGACAGAACCAAACAGAAACGCAAACTCTCAAAATAGCGCTCTTCTCACTGGACAAAATGAACATGTCTAAATGAAAACTAACCAAAACTATATCATCGAACCATCTTAACTTTAGCTATTATCTTAATTATCTGCCGCTCTCCACTGTAAAAAAACAAATTGGCCTGTGGGGAAAAAATGCACTGAATTTCGACGAATCATTTTTTTTTCCAGACCTTGTGGATGAAGGAAACACTTTTACCTTAAGCTTCCCTCTTACAAGGAAAAATGTTAAAATAGGAACAATTATCTTTTTTTGTTTGATCATCTTTTACAAACCTTATAGTGAAAAAAATCCAGTGAAATGAATAAAAATATAACAGTAAAATTGATTATGTTTGAACAGCAAACGAAAACGAAATCTAAAAACACTTTAGTTTCAAGATTAAAAATAAAGCTTTTGGTGTTCACCACAGAAAAATCCAGAAAAGTTACGATCACCGCACCCTACTTTATGTAATATTAAAATTCAAAACAACTGTATAATATAAAAGAACAATTCCAATCTCCTACTGTTGAGTATTCGCTTTCAAAGGGGAAAAATTGTATAAAACAAATCATCTAAAAGCAAAAGAAGCTTTTGGTGTCCACCACAGAAAAATCCAGACAAGTCACGATATTACCGCAGCCCATGCCACTTCACTTAAGTTAAATTTAAAATTCTAAATTCAGAAAAGTTATTACGATCGAATAAGCTTTTCCTGGAGAAAACGATTTTTCCCATATGAACATGCTTAGGTTTTTAATAAGATTTTTTTAATGTAGAAAACTCTCTTTTATACGCACTCAAAAACTTTACAGCTTTAGATATCTGATTAAAAACTTTCTCTTTCATTCTCGATTTCTTGTTTATAGACAAATTCAAGAGAGTGTTTTTCTCTCTTAACAGGTTATGATGCAAAATGTAATAGCTTTACAGGGCCATGTGCGGCGCATACCCAAGTGAATGTATGAAAAAAAGGAGTTTCGAGGCCAATGGTGCGCGAACCTTTCTTGACGTGAAAAAGAAATCAGAGAGAGTACTCTCCTAAATTCCAGGGGGAGGGGGAGGGGAACTGGGAGACTGTCGCTTAGTTTGCGAATCCATTACGCATTGTTGCCTAGCGCGATTACGCTCCGCATTAGTAACAAGCTAAAGAAAAGCTAAGATAAACCTGTGAATTCAGCTTGAACGATATGTTTTGGTCACTTCTCTTTCTCAGTCAATTATCTCAGCCCAAACACGGCTCGAGGTTTTTCCCTTTTGGAGCCGGCACATACTTATATGGTCTGTTTAGAAGTACCTCTCTTCCCCACCCCACCCCAACCCCAAAGGCTTTGGAAATAGTTCTGTACACTTCGGACAAGTAATAACCCATAACCGCCCTTTTAGTGAAGACTAACTGAGGAAGAAAAAGATTCAAGAAAATTCTTATTATCACCAGTTGTGTGTAACATCGTATGAATTTTTTATCAGTGTACATCCGTTTCAAATGAAACTTAAAAAATTCAATTTCCTTATAAATAAACTCCTTTGAATGGAAATTAAAATTGCTCCATCGTAGTGCAAACAGAATAATACCTTTTTCAGCTCAGGAATGGGCTCCTTTCAAGAATAACTCTTAGGAATTGATGATGAAAGTAACGCGTGTGAAAAATTTATCAAAATTTGGGTCAACACCACGGGGCTGCTTGAGTGTTAGCGAAAAAGAATCTCGTACTTTAATTTGGAAAGTTATTTTTACATACGATTCTGGGATTTAATCATAGGGATTGTCAGGTAAAGGAAGTTTTTAGCTGAAATATTACGGCCAAAATATGTTCTTCTGTTCATGTTCAGTCTATCTACATCAGTTAATTTCTATGACGTCAAAAATCCCGGGTTTGTGGTTCACTCTGTCGGCTGAAATTAAAATTTTTTTCGAATGTATCATATCATGCGAATAACTTTTTCCGATACAGAGGGAAATTTCAGTAGACTTCAATTTCGAGCTGAAATTTGCACGAGCTTATTAAAAAAAATGAAATAAAAAAAAATCCGCTTCAAATTAGCAAATATCTGCAAATAAGAATCGTATGTGTGTAAGAGAGTGTTTTCAAGCGAACTGCAGTCTCCTTCATTTATTATTTATAGCAGGCTGCGTTTTTCTTCGAGTTACATTAATCAACATTCTCTAATCAGTGACAATCTTTCTTCTGTATGTTATTCGAAGAATACGACTGCATTCTGTTTATTCTTTAAAGTTTTCTGTTCACTACTGAACTTTTAGAAGACTTATATAAGTTGTATTGATTATTATGCGCTCTTTCACGTAAAATGTTCACCATTAAATACTACAAATTCTTGCAATTTGTAATGAAATATCGAGGTAAACCTCACAAATATCCAATAACCTGAAATTAGAATTTTGATCTCGGGCAGATAAATCAAACGAAGACCTGCAAGGGAAGATTTCTCCGACTCGCACGAGAAACGGATTCATATGTGAGCAAAGTGGCGTAATGCTGTAGTTGTTGACAATTTCTACAAGTCATTATGAAATCAGAACTTCGCGGTCGCCTTCCGCGGAGTTGTTATTTTAAACCTTGTATAACATACAGGTACAAACTGGTTTTTGACTTACCTACTTTTAATCAGTGATCTCTCAACTTTTTCATTCAACTTCGGGAACCGTTGCTTTCCCTTCACTTGTTATCTTTTTGCACTTCCCTTCTAGCGATCGAATTCTTTCGCGGAAAAGAGACTCAGGCCATCGTAGGAGCTTTGTCGACCCGCTTGGAAATCCCGTCACCTGTTTCAATCGATAATAATAAGAAGAACAAATGCGATCATATCGCTAAACTTACAAACACCTGGGAGGCATCAACATAAATCACAATACAGAAGCTTGTATTCACTTTACACGACGCAGGATAACTTAATTATGACTGGTTTTCAAAAGTTCTGAAATGAAAAATTTTGGACACAAATCAGTGACAACTGTTACAATATATGAAATCTGGATAGGATGATTAACATCTGTGGGAGGTTGAATGGAACTAATTTTGCGCGAAATACGAGTAAACAAGACCCATTTTCTGGCGTGGTTGACTGGAAGTCTCACTACAATTAGGTTTTGTTCGATTATTTACGGATATTTTTGTAGATCTTTCAGTTTCAGAGTTAAGTCGTAAAAATACTATCGCTCAAGGGCAGACTAAAGGTTCAATAGTGAATAAACACAATGGATTTAAAAAAGTTTATCTTACTGAAGTTAAGGACCTCTTAAAAAGTCCTCTTCGAGGGTTAGAGTGAGATGTTTATTTTGTTGTTAGGACTGACCAAGAAGTCCATATGGAGGATTAATTATTGACCTCGGTCGCGTTTCACAACTGAGAGGCAGCGAGGGCTGTACGCGAAACAAGGTTTATAAATAAGGTGTTAAGTGAATCCCTATGAGCATAATAGAGGGAGTGGTAATAGACATTAGTTAGAATTATCTATGCCCGTCACATTACAACAAAATGTGATTGATCACGCTCGAGCTAATCTCGCCAATTTAAACACAGAAGATCCTGTGCTGTTTTACATTACAAGAATATTTTGATCTGTAGGAAACAAATTTTAAATACTGGTATTTTTCTTCGAGGCCAGAGCCCACTAGAGAGGTAATGTGCATAATCTTTTTTCATTCGTAAACAAGTTTTTGTCTTTTCTTAAATAAAGCGATATTTTTTTTCAGTAAAACAAGTATTGCGCAATTTCTAGCAAAAATTACGACATAAATAAATTACGACAGTCGAAGAGGGGAAAGCTGGCATGATATGTTGCGCGATAAACTTGATAATCGTTACGTATCTAAATAGAGAATTATGCATGGTGCGCGTGGTTATTGCATTTCTCTTCAAGAGAAATTCCAAAACTACAACCATGTATTATTTTGTTTAGAATGTAAACACCATAGGCCTTTACTGACAAGAGTAGTCGACTTTATTAATGAATGAAAATGGTAAACGCTTTGCCAGTGATTCATCAAACTGTCAGAGAGATGAGTGACACGGTGTCAGCAGCTGATTGGATATCAAACACAGGAAAAAATTCCACATGTGCGGTTGCGGCTGGAAGTCCCTATAAAACATCGCAGTTTCTGTAATAGAAGGCGTTCCCGTTCATAAATTGACATGGTGGATCAGTTTTGGGTTCAGCTAATTAGGGTCTCATAAAGGGAAAAACAACTTACTAATCAGTGAAGTTTGACCAAAACCACAGCTTAGATTCTATTTTAGGGGAATGAAATACAACGCAACTTCCACATTGAACTGAACATTAGGTTAGATCATTGATCACTGATCATTGCTGATATTTCCCATTTCATCAAGTTCCATAGTGCAAAGTGGGAAATACCATTTAGGTTTCAGTTGCATTTTCGGGGACGTTTTGACCCTTAAACCACTGAGAGTGATTAGCATCTAATTTCTCCTTACAATATCACCACTGAATCACACATTAAGGTTATGAGAGTAAGGAAAATAGAAACTATTGATCGAAAGTGGTTCGCTTGGTTGAGAAACAAACAAACAAACAAAAAAAAAAAACAAATTGGATGAGGCTAGGAACAGAAAGGAAGACATGAAATTCTTCTAAAGAAGGTGATTTGTGGGAAAGCTTGCACTAGCGTGTTTCCCTGCTAATTGCATTCTTCATCTAAGCGCTTCCGATCGAAAGTACTGGCTCGAAATTCAGATACAAACCAACTTATTCCGCTTTGGTCTTTTGCCCACAGCGGGAAGATTCGGTCGGACGATGATAAATGAAATGAATCATTTCGAGGGCATTATCTAGAAGTAATAAACAACAACTATTAAGAGTACCTCTGTCCTGCTCATTGTCACTAACTTTAACCCGTATCGCGCAGAAACGTCTCGATAGCAATTTGTTTATGAATTCTTTCACCTAACTTTTGCGAAAGCAGGGCTCCTTGAGTTATAAACATAAATCAACCTCGTAAACCTATGACCTTCTCTTTGTCATCCGTATCACACAGAAAAGTCTCGAAAACAACTTGTTACAGTTGAACTCTTTTGCCGAATGTTGCGAAAATAAAACTCCTTGCCTCAAGATTGTTGTGTTCCTCGCTATAAATGCCTGCTTTTATCTTGCCTATGGTTAAATTTTATGATGCTATCGGCAAATGTTTTCATTTGAAAACATTTCGAAGCAAATTTGTTTCTAAGTATTTTTCGCATCAAGATTTACTTGAATTGGTAAAGAGCAGTTTTCGCGAAGTTTGTAATCTGACTGACTTGACTGCTAAACCGCTTTCGTTCTCTCTCTTGGTGAACTGCCTACGCAAACTACGTAATATAAAACAGCAATTATACTCGTCAGTTCATCCCTTTTGTCTGGCTCAATGATCGTTTAGCCAAAATATATTCTCGGATTCTTTTGAAATCTATTTTACCACAAGAACTTGTTGACTGTCATTCTGTCATTTTCAATTTAGGTTGATCTCATGGATAAGCACCTTACTTGGCAAAATCTCCTAATTGCGTGCACAAAAAAGGTTCACTGGGCATTTAAATGTCCGATACGAATCAGTGAGCCTTTTGCCCATGCAAGAAAGCCAAGATGATTGAAATTCCGGATTAAATAGCACATCCTTTTACATCTTTAGTTCACTTTCAAACACATGCCGATCACTTTGGACACCCGTAGTGTAAAAATCTTTCATAAATTAAAACCCTGATGTTAGACTATGCGAGTAAATAACGAATCTTTAGAAAGTCAGCTACAGTAAATCGAAGTTACAGAAGACAGCGCAAAACTAATTAGCATTTGAAGAGACTCAAAACGAAACGCCTGAAAGCACGATATTTCAGGACTGTTTGAACCAATGTTGGACTGTATAAAGGCGATTTACTCACATAAGAAAGTTCTTAATTGAAGGTCTCTGTGGTTTCTCGGCTTTCCTCCTTATTTCTTATCTAACCGTAAAACGCGCCGAAGTTTCTTTAGAACAGGACATATTTAGCATAAATTATCTCGACGATTCTTGGCGGGCGATTCTTCAAAGAAAACTCGTAGAAAGAAAATAACTTCACCTCCAGAAACTCTCATGCGATCATCAAAAAGCTAAAATGAAGAATGAAGCGCCATTTTTTCATATTTGCTAAATATTAATGAAGTTGTTTTTTTACAACGTCTTCTGTTGCATTTTGTTTACACTAATTTATGCGGCTTACACAAAGTCAATCCCCATTGAACGCATGAGTGAATCCTTCCCGAGGGTTCGTAAACCAGCGCGTCTTACGCTAAAACCTATTTTTCACATCAGCTAAGCAATAAAAACACCCGCAGTTGAATGAAAATCGATCTAAACTCGTTTGAATGTAAGTGTTGCGGTTTAGTCGTGCAATAATATGCTTACAGAGGAATCACCGTTTCGACTGGCAAGTCGCTCAGCAAAGAAATCTGAGATGCCTTTGGATGGCTTTTAGTGGACTTTAAATTCCTGGCGAATCGGTAATCTATCAATGAACTATTGAAAAAGTCCTTCAACAATTTAAAGGTTTGGTTCAGAAAGGAAATTGTTCTCTCAGATGCAGTTCAAAACATTTGGTCTTAACAGCTGAGAGGGGTAAATTATTTAACTTTGAGACAATAAAGATTGCTAAACAATAAATTGAAAAATTCAAAACTGACTCGAAGTAAGTCCACACTCAAACATAGTTCGCCTTTTAACTCACCTCAAAACACCGCTTACATCCTGAGATGTTGTATGACGACCAGATGAGCTTTAAAATTCCGTCTCTCACGACAAACGTGTCCGTAAAGTGAGTTGATTGCTAATTTAAGGAGACTGAATTAATTGTCCACACTTGAATACTCTTACCAATGTTCGTTGGTAGTTATGAGTCACCTTTGTGGTCTTCTTTATGACTGTTTAACTCCCTAGGGTGAAACCAAGGCAAAACAAAATACAGGGAATTTAAGTCATTTTTGTGGGAAAATTGGTTTGACTTTGAACAAACCTGTAAATCAACCACATGCGATTTTTGCTCATTTTATTTCTTTGGTTCTACAGGAATAAGATCCTTTTCCGCTGAGGAAGACGGAAGATGGATGATTTTACATAATTCTTAAAAATTGATATATTCATATTTTGTGACTACTTCTGCGATTTCATGGTGTACAACAAAATCGATTTTGAAATGAGTCTTATTTTTAAGCCATGGGACAGTCTGAATTAACCCCCCTTTTACAAAACTATTTAAAAAGTAAAAGGGGTAAGTTTCTAAAGAAACTGTGGTGCTGCGTCCGTGGGAGGTGTCACAAGATAAATGATGTAAATGAGCCACCGAAAATAGTTTCTAGAACTGGCGTTCCAAGCGTTGGCCCTTCGTCAGAGCGATCGACGAAGGGCTAACGCTCGAAAAGTCAGCTTTAAACATTCTTTACAGTGGCCAGTTTGCGTTATCAACTCAGTTGATAAACCAAATTATATTTAAACAGCACTCCAACGCGAAACTGTTTACGTCAATAGATGAACGTTTCCGACCACAATCTTGAGAATTTGAAGAGGTTTGTTTCCTTGTGTTCCTGTTTTAACGGGAGGAAAGCTTTGTAAATGCTGGCGTTGCAAAATCTACAATCATTGGAATGACCACTATTTGAGATTAATAAACCTTTTTTTTTTCTATGTTTGGGAGTTTGGTAAGCTGTATTCCTTCGCATTTGTTCGATCGTCTTTGCGCGAATGAAGAGCGATTTACATCATGGTTTATCATTAAAGTTTTTAAAATTCTACCATCTTATTTTACCTAGCAGTACCAATACTCACTGTAAATATATTTCTGTCAGTGAAAGCGGCCCGTGATAAAATCCGTTAAACAGGTCATGTACTTCGTAAAAGATTTATCCATTAAAATATCTTTTATTTGATTATCTGTTTCCAAAGATTGGCAAAAAGAATCAATTTTACATGAAAATCAACTCTGGCTTTCTAATGAACTCTATTGTGTTGAAAATGAAAAAGGGCAGTAATTCTAAATTATTAAAACAAAAGAGTTTACCTTGGCGGGCATAAATGACTCTGAGTCTTGCCCGAAACATATTTAAGCCTACGAACCTAAACTGTATTGTTTTATTTCTTTCAAGTTATTGTAACTTGTAATTTTTTTTTCTGTGCTCACTGTTTCTGTTGTTTACACTAATTAACATCGCAGTCTGCAATACTCACAAATGTTAATTGATTAGATTTCGACAGTGCTGGCTCTCAAATATTTCATGCAGCTTAGCGAAGTTTTTAAAGGCCAGTGCGCTTTGAAACGGGAAAAATATACTATGGATTCTGCTCTCAGATAGAGGAAATTAAAGTTTAGTCCCCGATTATGTTCAAGGAAAATCAATTAACGTCATTAATACATTCAAATAAAAATAAAGAAAAATTTGCGCGCTTTTTCAGCATATTTTGGCGGGAGCAATTCAATATAGCAGCCGAGGTTTTACAGAAAGACATTTAGTTAAGATGAAAATAGTACCATCTCACAATTTTCGCTTAACTGTTTGAAATAAAGTCAGACTGTTCAAATTCAGTGTTTTATCTTAATGGGGGTTTGATATTTTAAAGTGTGCGTACGCACCACCACAACAAATATTCTGCATAATAAATTTAACAAGTGGGTGAAGGATTTACGGTCAAGAAGGTGAATTTTACAATACAAATTGAGATAATATTGGAAATTCAGTCATTTTTTATCACAGACATCACTAACAAGATATGATTTTTAAGTAGGCACTTCTTATTTTGCTTGTTTAAAAGCTTATCATTATTTCAAGTCACCTGTTTAATGCATCTTGAACTTAATTTGAAATATTTTTGTTATCTTTGCGCATCAGTAGTTGTGAAGTAATTCCGTGCAGGAGGCGACAGTTTTAACATCGATTTGAGCACGGACTGCGAAACAAAATCTATGTTTTCGCTTTCAGTAACCCCAATTTGCAAGCGAACATGAATATTTTACTTTCAGACAATTAGTAACTTGAATTCTGTCCGTTATAATGATACTTGACCGCAGATTACAGTCAATTTTTCGAAGGAGCAAGTTCCCCAACCACAAACTAAGACGTGTAAATATCTTTAAGAAATTATTTTGAATAGACTGCATTAAAATCTCACCTGAATTTGTGCCGTGGCTTGTTGATTTGTGCGAACTCAAACAAAGACTTTCAAAACTGGCGCCATGTCTTGAGTTTGGAACATCACGCCTCAGTGAAGAAGCCTCGACATGGCGCATACATGCTTTTCTTTTCTTAACAGAATTTATTTAGGCAGTTGGCAGAAATCATATGCGTTGACAAAACTTTATAGTGATAGAGAACTCAACATGAAGAGGCAGGAATTTGAATATTGAAGACAATACAGTATCGTTTCTTTTAGACACGGTTAGGAGATGTTTCGATGAGGTCTAATTGCCTTCCTGTTTCACAGGAAGGAAATTGTTTTAAATTTATAACGGGCCAGAGTCAATTGTGTTTCGAATTGTATTTCTCGTTATTTCAGTGTTGGGAATATTTCTTAGTCAATCGACGATGCAACCTCTAATTCACCAAAACGGGTACAGTCACGGAGGAAATGAAGAAAAAACACACAGACACTTATAATTATTAAGATGAAATATATGGAAAAGACCTCGCTAAAAGAAACACATTCTTAAAACACATTAAGTCATTTTATCCATTTCCAATTCGCTTTTATTTTGCACCCTGGGTAGTTTAAGTTGGAAGTATTTTTCTTCCGGTATTCCCTTCCTGAGCGAAGTCGATTTCAGAGAGCGTAATATCGATGTTTTACGCAAAAGATCTCAACACAAGGCCTTCTGAGGAATAAACTACCATAGTATGCCGTTTGTAAGGTTTTTTTTTTTTCACCGGAGCCTCGTAGTGTATATTTTTACGTTGAAATCAATAACAAAAAAATAAACAGAAAAACTGGGCTTTACATTTGAGTAGAATGGGAACATCCTTTCTCTACCATATTGTACAAGGTTCAGTTATGAAACAACCGTGGACAGTTCTACGGAGTTGTAATGTTAGCTTGATTTTACCGTGACCTCTGATGCCGTTATGCGCTGGCACTGACATATTTGTGTGCATGTATGGTATATACATATACATATAAACATATGACGTTTGGGAGTCAAAACTGGCGAAATAACATTGAATGGATAAACTTTCTACGAATTCAGCAGTTTTAAATTAACGCCAGACATAAGAAATAATATCGAGGAAAAGCGCTATCATACGAAGACTGAATTTCCTCGTTTGGATCGAAAAAAAATCTAGCTATTCAGAAAATGTTTGCCGGTTGTCATAACATTTTAGACATCGATCAATCAAGTGAATCTTTGATGTCGTCATCGCGACGGATTCTGTCTTTTATAAGAGAAAGTTCAACATAAACTAAGGAAAAAAATCGAAAATCAGACAATCATGAAGTCCGCATAAACATAGAGCTGGTTCAACTTGTTAATCTAATTAGCTAATACCTCTTTTTTATGCTCGCCTCGATAACATATTCAATCCATCCAAAAAGCTTTCCGCAACATACAGCTGTAAAATCAGACAAAAATTTTCAGGCATAGCCATTGCACTAAGATATTTTTAAATATTCTTTTACAAAATTCATTAAAATCAACTTTGGAACGTAAAACGAGGTATAAACTTCGCAATGACGTCATTTGTTTTAATACGCAATCTCCAATGCTAAGGACAACTCAGTGTGTTCAACATGGCGGAAGAAGATATGTTCTTGGCATCAACCTCGAATATGTTATGGGATCCCGTTTATTCCAAGGACTGGGACAAAGAAAGTGTTACACCACAGTGTGTTCTGAGAATCAAAAGGTAAATTCGTGGTTTTATTATCGAATTAATTCTGTGCACGGCTCGATTTGCCGAGTTGACCACTTCAGAAATTCTCAACTTGACGCAGGAACGGGAATTTTTTTTACGACAGGTAGCATCACAAAGCTTTATTCAATTCGCTGAAGCATGGTTCGTCTCAACATCCCCTTAAACCTGGTCCCGTATAACTTCGGGATAATTTTCGGTAAATTCTCTGTACCTTTACAGCTGGCCGATGAATTAAATGCCGAATTATTTGCTTTCGACTTTGAATAACAAGTCTTTTGTTTCGAAAACGAGCTTATTGTTTCACTTTGGAAACCAAGTTATGCAGGCATCCTCTCGGAAAATCAAACATAAGCTAATTTCTTCAATAAATTCGTTCAAGAGGTCGCTGTATGTCACATTTATTTTTTGCTAGTAGGTTTTTGTAGATGGGCACCACGAAACAATATTTTGTGCAAATTTTTCATAAGTTTGAAAAATCAACTCTACCATCTGTTTCTTATTCAGAATTTGAAAGTTTCTAAAACATAGTTTAGCTCTCAGTTTACCAGAAAGGTTATGAACCGTTTTCCATTATTGGAATATAATTCGCTTGTGCACCCCTCTGAAAAACTAGCTTGTCCCTGCAATGACAAGTGTGTGTTTGGTATGGATAAGTGTCCCTATTACCAAGTTTGCAGTCCACCTGGCTGTTATTAAGATGCATGAAGCCCTGGTTTCAGAATGAGGGTCAGTGTAAAGCTTTCAATTTGAAAATTAATTTTATTTTTGTGCAAATTTACTCAGTTTCACAAGATAGGTCTTACACCAAGCCTCATTTTGAAAGCAAGGGTGTTAAGAACTTATTAAAAATTTAGAGGTTTAAGTAATACATGTAGAGGTTTTGTCATAGTGCTTTCAGAGTATATCAATGCCAGCCCCAGTTTACCTTTCTTAAATTTGCGGCATAAGGTCACACATTTACAAACAGTTGTCTTCTTCAATGTCTTTCCACCATACTTTCCATGGTAGAGTTGGATTTCTTCTTCATTAGATTGTAAGAAGACAATCAGCTGGATATTCTTACTTGGAAGTAACATTAATGGGGTTTATTTATCTCCAGGGTTTCTTGGACCTTAGAATCAAATCTACATATAATTATTGTCGGCTGTTAAGTCCAGATCCAGACATTTATTCTCCTCTCTTTTGTTAGGGATATTATGAGTATTTACAATGAACCTCCACCTGGGATGTGTATTGTTCCAGACAAAGAAGACATCACAAAGGTTTGTAATCATTTGAATGATCTGTGTTACATTGGGAGATTAGTCTGGAAAACTGGGATGTGGTCATGGTAATTTGGCATAAAATCTTTTCAGTTTTAAATTTTTGCTCAATTTTTTACCTAATGTATAGCTGTAATGCCATTTATGGTAGGCATCACTGGTATAAAAGTATAAAAGGATTGTTGTGAATTTTTTTTATTTTACAAAGCAGGGATTTCATTAAGGTTTGGGCAGTAAGGAAATTGAAAAAATCAAAATCTCTACCAAAAGATTAAAGTATAAGTTACATATATTAGCTTATGCTTTCCTTATGTGTCAGTGATGCACTTTCTTGTACCTCATGTGCCACTGTTTTGTTTTTACCTCATTTTGACATCATTTGTCTGTGATCTATTACTTAACAGACCTACAACAATATGGAATCTATTTGTAATTTAAGTGTATGTATTATTTCAATTAATGTGTGATGTTAGAATAGGGAAACCTAACCATTTTTTTCAGACCCACACAATAAGACTTAAGAATAACATCACATCCCTCTGTTTTGTCTTACATTCCTACTTTCAAAACATATATCTTAATTTCTATTTTTTCCAGATTCACGCTCTAATCACAGGCCCATTTGACACACCCTATGAAGGGGGCTTCTTCTATTTCCTGATCCGGTGTCCTCCTGATTACCCCATCAGACCCCCCAGAGTCAAATTAATGACAACTGGGGGAGGGCAGGTCAGATTTAACCCAAATTTGTACAGAAATGGCAAAGTATGCTTGAGTATTCTAGGGTAAGTGTTTTTTCCTGTTGTTTCAAATTTTAAAACCATCTATAGATCCATCAGTAATTAAGGGATTTGAAGTAATATTTAAAGGTATCTCTAGTTTTGCAGCAGACTATCAGTGTATATAGCTTTCAATTTTATAATGATTAATAAACATTGTGTTACTCTTGAAATTTTGTTGAAGAATAAATGTTCAATAATTTGTCCTACATTGTCCTACATCCTATTAATTGCTTGTGACATTTCTGTTGCCATACTGCTAGTCATCAGCTGATCAAGACTAGCAGTTAGGAGTCTAAACATTGCAGTACATGTCAACATTATGGGTTGAGCTTTTAGTAGGAATTAAAGTGCTCTTGTAAAAGCAAGAAGATGATATGTTTGCAGATTTTTGTTTTCAATCAGGAGAGGGCTCTATTATGCCTGATGACAGTTGCGTCTCACACTTTATGCTGATAAATAAGGGTGCAAAGAATCTTTACAAATAATTTCAGTGCATTTTGATGAATATATGACTTGAAATTGAGTGAGGGATCTTTGAAAAATATACCCTGGCTTATTAACTCCAAATGGCACTCGAAATAATGTTGTTACCTGTTCTAATTTATCTTCTTTTTTTTTTAATAGGACATGGTCTGGTCCAGCTTGGAGCCCTGCACAATCACTTTCAAGTGTATTAATCTCAATTCAGTCCTTGTTAAATGAAAAACCATACCACAATGAACCAGGGTTTGAACAGGTGTGTGCAAATGTAAATTCCTGTACTGTTAACCCTTTAACTCCCAGAAGTGATTAACATAAAACTTCTCCCTTCAATATCCATACATTCTTCAGCAAACAGGTAATCAGAATATTCAAACTTATCAGGTAGAAGCTGCTATCTTGATCTAGCACCAAGTTCTCATAACTAATTTACAAGGAAATGTCTAGCAGCTACAGTGGAGAATTAACAATCAGATCTTGGGAGTTAAAGGGTTAAAAATTTATAAAATGACAAATTTTGGATGCCTTGGGTTTACTGCTAGTGACTTGTAAGCTTGACCAAACAATTCAGGTTTGAACCTTCTTTAGAAGTAATAAGTAAAGCAATGCTCTTGGATACAGAAGTCACTAACATGTTAGAGTGACTTGCATCTTATTTTCTGGGAGTCTTGTTGCTGGATCAAACATTAAGGTCATGCAAATAAAGGAAATGATTCCTAGTTGAAGAAGCTGTAGATGGTTGAACAAAGTCTCCTCATCAGTACCATAGGAAACGTATAGGGAACAAATTTGGAGAATTTGTGGATGCATTAAAGATGACTCCATTGCAAAAGGGATAACTCATCCCAGTACAGTACAACATAGGTACAACATGGATTTCTTACTTAAGAATTGTGGACTTATTGTAGGAAAGGCAAGCAGGAGATTCAAGGAGATACAATGAATGCATCCAACATGAAAGCCTCAGGGTGGCTGTTTGTGACATGCTGGAGGGAAAACTAAAATGTCCATCAGCTCTCAAGTAAGTCTTTTCATTTTGTTATCTAGCTAAGAGTGATAAGCATTTAATTTCTCCCAACAGTTTTATGCCTGATTAAAACATTAAGGTTGTGAGAATAAAGGAAATGGTTGCAATCTTAAGAAGCTTTGATTGTCAGACAAATTCTCCTTGTAAGTAACATTGGAAATGTATAGAGAATAGTATGGAGAATTTTCATACTGATGTTTGGGTGTAAAGGTTTAAAATTGCTAGGAAAAAAACTTCACTTTTTCCTTTAAGAACTGTAGTGTTGAAGCAAAACTGTTGACCATATTTGATAACTTTGGAGATCAGCTTGAAAATAAGTTTAAATTCATGGAACTTTAGTTTTTGTTTATTGTTAAGAAAATCATCTCAATGGCAAGGAAAGGAGGAAAAGTTGTAGTGATAATAATATGTTGTATTGGTCAATTTTTCAGAGATGTAATGGAGAAATCATTCCCGGAATTTTATGATTACTACTTGTCAGTTATCAATGATAACTCACATCTAAACGGACAAAACATGCTGGTAAGGACAAATTAAATATTATCAGTAATCATCAGCAAGCATTTTGTTTCCAACTAACTTTGTGCTTCATCAGTGAGCCAGTGAAAAATTTAAGGAAAGATTGACGTGATCCCAACTCCATTGAGGGATTGAAGACACCATTTGGGCAAACAGTGGAAGAAGGCCTTATTAATAACTGGTTAAATATTCTTTCTATCTGATAAAAAGCTTATATTCAAAACATCAACTTGAAATCTTTCAAATTTTGGGTGGTTATAGTAGACTTACTTTTTTAACAACAAACTTTGTTCTTTGTAGAGGTGTGTCTCAATTTAGATTAGCAACAAGCACGCAGCCATTTCATGTTGACTGTTTCTCTTATGTCATACCCACTAACAATAGATTATATTTGCGATAGATAGCATGATTGAAAGAAATCTCAAGGCCTCACTTTGCGCTATCCACCTCAGCCTTGAGCCTCAGCAGATAAGACAAATCTCAGCATTAATAATTCTCACTATCATGGTCAACCTCATCCAATAATGGTTACCTGGCATGAGACCTCATTTGTTAAATAAATAAATACCATCACACAATACACCATCAATGCACTCCTTTTCACATTAATCAGAACTGTATCTTTTTGCCTTAGGATCCCTTTGGAGAGAAACGAGGAACATTTGACTTTGTTTCAATTAAACAAAGACTTGAGGTCATCAAGAAGAAACTTGAAGAGAGGAAGACTACGGCACAGGGCTCTGACGCCTCATCAAGTGATAACGAGAACATAGAGGAATCTTAACACAGATAAATATGCTATTTGTACAATCATGTATGCAGTTATAATTTATATTTCAGTTACAAGGGCATGTCCTGCCTGCATAGCTGATTATTCTGTGAGAGTAGTAGGTAGCAAAGGTGTTAACATTTATGGCTACACTGCCTTCAGTTTCACCCAGCACCTAAAGGTGGTTCTCTCCCTGGAGTTACCTAGAATGAACTGTGAATGGATTTATTGGAATGGCTGGAAAAAAGGTGGCAAATTGTTGAGTATCAATTTGTATTGAGAGAAGGGGATAAATTGGAAAGGATTTGGTGACTTGTTCTTCCAATGGATGAAGTGTTGGATCGCAATGAAGTGATATGTCCCAAGGTAATCGAGTTAAAGTTGCAAATAAACCTGTGAGATAGTTATTACAGGTACAGTAAGTTCTAGAGGGAAAGGAAAACATCAGGCAATCTAAATAAGAGATATGCTTTGCTTCCAAATGGCCACAAGATCAAGCAAGGTTTGTTTTTAACGTTTTTGTGTTGAAAACCCATGAGAAGCTAAGGCTTTACTACCTGTAGAATTGAAGTAAAAAGTACTCTGATTGCATTCTCCTGGTAGATATTTCACCAAAATATGTTAGTCAACCCCATATTCAATTTCTCACATCCAATTCATAGAATTGGGAGATTGATACGATTCTGTCAGGAAGGGCCAACATATTACAGAAGAGTTGGCTCTAGACCTCCACAGAAGCTTTCACCTCAAACAACTGCTTATCAGCACCCCCACCCCAACCCACTTTCATTTCTGCTCTACTGTTTCTTTACCTTGACCACTACACCAACTCAACTAGGGTTAGTTAGTTAGCGGTCATTTTGAATAAAATTTTCTATTCAAGGTATAATAAATTGAGCTCAGGCCTTAACCCCTTAATTCCCTTGAATGGCTGAGACAAAATTTCTTCTTACAAGTGATAAGAATAAAGAAAAATATCAATTAGGGAATTAGTCTTTGATTCAATCCCAACTTCTCTGAACGAACATAAAAAATTTGTATGGTAGACAGTAAGGAGAACTACTAATGAGATCTTGGGAGTGAAGGGGTTAAGAGAAAGCAAGTAATGACCTTGTGCTCTTCATTTTCCTGGTATAAGTTCTTAAATTTAAACTATTGTTTCAACTAGGGGAAAAGCACTGTATTCTTACAAGCTAAGAAAAAAGCAAAAAATAACAAGTATCAATGTTGCTGTCCTCAATGTCAATATGCAAGACGCATTGTTCACAGAAAATGTTATCATCTGTTCAAAAATAACTAAACATTTATTTTATTGTTATTTATGCTAGAAGTACAATGTCTTCCATTAAAAATAATACTATAGATCTAAGTTAGAGAAACTTAATTTTTTTTTAAACGAAGTATTATAAAATTGTATCAAATAATGAATGACTGTAATTTTGGAAAACTGTATCTGAATAAATCAACATGTGAAGCTTTCAAATATTTATGAACTGCTGTGCTTTGTGTGTTTATGATGAAACGTTTTTTTGTGAGTGACAGGAAGAACATTAAGTTAAGTAAAATTTCTAGCGATGCAGGACGTGCGTTTCTTCGCCTGCGGGAGGATTGGAAATGAGTCGGGCAAAGGTTGCCAGGGCGTGTGCTAGACCCTTTCATACCTCTCGTTGGCTTGCATTTGTCAAGGCCCCATACTTTCCCCCGGGCGAAGAAACACTCGAGCAGAAGCGCTTATAATTTGGGCCTGCTTGAATGCTAGTAGATCGAGAAAATTTGATAAGGGAGATCGAAAGTTGACCTAAAAAACAGATAATTTTTAACCCTATATCCTAAATTAACTGAAAAATATACATGGAAAGCAATTGTTAAATACTTCATTTTTTGTTGTAACATACAACCCTGTAGTTGCAAGGGTTTTGGTATCATACAGATGTTAAGAAAAAAAAATCAGAGGTCTGATGGGATGGGATGAGGGGGGAAGGTCTGGACTGCCCCACCCTCTTCCTCAATATATCGCAATGATTGCGAATGTTGTACCACTGAAAGTGCTTTTGTCTTATGAGGATAAATGGCCCATCCAGTCAGAGCTTATTCCGATTCCTTTAGCATAAAGTGACTGGAAGTAATGCCACTCCCCCCTGAATGGGATGTAAGTCCATAGCAGGTTACACCAGCTTCTCGACAGCTAGGACAAGAAGCGGCTGCCATATACTAGCACTACTCAGTGCTCTCTCCATAATTTTCCTTTTGCCGTATCTTGTTCGCTCTGGCAATACAGTAGCGAGTTTTCTTTCAAAAACAAAGCCTTTCTTTCCATGAGCTACACTCCATCACTTTGCCAAAGTCATTAGGTCCTGCAATGATACAGGTTTCCACACGCCTTGTGTGTTTACAAACACAACTCCTCTGTCGATGTATAGAGTCACTTTACCAAGCGAGTACAGAGCTTTTCCTTCAAAACGCCGATTAGGAGTTGGCATGAAAAGAAGATTGTTTTCTTCAGCCTAAAGATTAATAAACAGCAATTATATACAATAAAATAAGGATGTTACAAAGAAAAGAATTATGGGCTTCATGACTAGGAAACGATTTTTCTAAGAGCATAAAGTTACCTTACATGTGAGTAAAATGAAAAAAATAGCAGTTTGACAGGAAAGAGAAACAATTGAGTGCGAAGAAAAAACGAGAAGAGCACGGGGATGCTCCAGAGTGGAGAAGATTAAAACGAATTGTAAATTATGAACATGAAGGAATAAATGGACGGAAAGGGCCCAAGAGACTTACCAAGTTTTGTATGAGATCTTTGAAGTTCGACGGGACGTTCTGAGATGCGGCCAAAGTGCGAGCTGCCTCAGCCTGTAGTAGGATAAGATTAGATAAATAATAATAATAATAATAATAATAATAGTGAGAATGATAATGATAACGATAACGATAACGATAACAATAATAATGTAAAGTAAGCAGAGGATATTCCACAAGGTGGCTCTTCTTGTCCACTGTTACCAGGTCAAATTGGAATTTGGAATGTTGGTTTTTGTGGAAGAAGGAAAACCGGAGGAACCTGAAAAAAACCCACGGAGCAAGGACGCGAACCAACTAAAAACTAAACCCACCGGTGAAACCATGATTAAATGTTTTCCTCACGGGAATACTGCCGTTGCAATCACGCAATGCATGGGTATAAACAATATTACCAACTAGGTGTCCCACTGATGAAACATCAAGTTCTTCACAATTAACCCAAAGAAATTTATTGCTCTGGGAGGGAGAGTTTAGACATAGTGCTTCTACCTTTTGTTTTTCAACTGCCGCTGCCATGGCTGCCGCTTCTGCTTCCCTCCTAAAGAAGACAAAAAAAATTGGTTTAACGCTGTGCGTAATGTTGCTAAAGAAGGGAAGTTTTAGGAGACGAGGACGACGAGGGTCCAAATTTTAGTTGGAGAAACAAGCACATTTTGCTCAGAGTCCTTTAATTGAAGGCCGTTTCAGAAACGAGCACTTTTTGCTCAGAGTCCTTTAATTGAAGGCCGTAAAACCCAGTTCAAGGTGATCCGGACGGCCAGTCAGAAGAAATGAAAAAGTTAAAGGAAACCAATGAGAACTCGAATCTAAAACTAGTAAATAGCCTGAAGCGCGGGAAAACGCGGTTCCACGATTGGTTTTGAACTTGTATTTGATTGGTTGAACAAGGTGGCGCGAGTTTTCTTGACCAATCATACAGTGAAGTAAAAGATAACCAATGTAATCCCAGTTTACTTTTGAAACCCTACTAAAAATTGCTCAAAATCAAAACCTGACCTTCTCTCAGTGCTGGTGAGATAAGCAATATTCTCCCTGGCACCTGGCTGTAAAACGCCCCCTGGTGACGTAACAGCCTGGTTCATGACGTCAAGAGCTCGGTTGAATTGAACTGAAAAATTAATACATAAAGCTTGTTTTAAAAAACTTTCCCTTTCACTTCTTGGCCTAGTTTTCAAAACGTTCTTTTGACTCACGTAAATTAGATTGCTCAAAATGAGGGCGTCTAGACAACTCGCGATCAAACGTCTGCACAAGTGCGAACATTGTAACGACTTAGTGGCGAGCTTTCAGGTCAACAGACCTAAATTGCCAAACAAGAGTCACGAACAACCAGCCAGCCTGTCTAATTATCGCAAATACATGAATAAATAACCTAACGACTCACCTTTGATGGTTGGATTGTTGAGTAGATCCTCACTAAACATGCCTTTCCAGCCTGAATACCTGCGCAAGGGAAAAGAAGATAAATTAAAGCAATATTATTTACATGATTCAGTTATAGATTGACTAAAATTCCCAGCCAACCGTTTAAGAGCTTCATGAGGTAATTCGTGTCAGGTTCTTTTTTGTCTGTTCAAGTAGAAGCTCGCCGAAGCTTCGCTTGGAGATAGCATGAGCTGGTCACGCCAGGCTTTTAGTTCTTTGATTGGTTGAGAAGTTTGGGAAACCAACAAAAACATCAGCGAAGTTGTAAAACAAAAACCGCACATTTAAATATCACGTACCATGCAACACTCCCGACACTGAACAAATTACTTACCACTGAATCACTTCATCGTAATTTGGGCTGACACTGAGCCAACCACGGAGAACCTGTTCACAAATGCAAATAAACAATGTCAAAACAAAAACAAGGGAAATTCAACGCCGTTTTTGGAGGGTCACTGAACGCTTCAATGAGAGCTCGCTCACAAGCGAGGAGAATTGAAACTCATGTCTTCTCTACGAACCTGAATCCAACGCGGAAAGAAATGTTTTTCTAACAAACTGATAAAATGCTGCTGTGTTATGATATCCTCCCACTCCATGACCCAATGAAAAGGCTCTATGAAAATATTAAAAAAACAATTCATAAACAACATAACCACGACAGCACAAGGGAATAAAAAATTATAGAGAAGATCGAAAGACGAGATCGAAGGACTCGCCTGATGAAACGCCATATTCTCACACTTGATATGTCATGAAATGTATGGCTGTCAGTGGGGAGAATTGACTATTTGAGGTTGCAAGTGAAAGTGTCACATACCTAAGTGCTGCTGGTGAGGGTTTATAATGAATTCTGACAGGCACTGCGACAATTTGGGGTAAATTGAGCGAAGAATGAACGCATCCATTGTGCCTTTGGAGAACACCTGCCAAATTAACAAAGACAAAATGCTTCCCTGTTAATTGATTATTGTTCATGACCTTCAGAACAAGTATGGTTAAGTTGCAAGGCAGTATCCTTTTGATAACATCCAGGAAAACATTAAAAAATGATGAAAAATGTGCTCACTTGACTGATTGAAAAAAAAAGGGTCTAAAATATGCGCATAACACTCGTGACATAAACATGAGGTTGAATTCCATAAGTCTTTACACTACTACAACTCATCAAAATCCAAATGAAAAACGAAAAACAAAGCCGAGAACTAAAATAGTAAAATCTACGCGTTATGTATTTAATGTATCCTTAGTCAAGTGAAGCAGAAATTAAAAAAAAAAATGCGGCTAACAGGGGATTTATGTTCCTTGTACTTGTTGAACGGAATTTTTTTTTATGAATCTGCCAGTGATGTTTGTACCTTACTCCAAGGTTCCAGCATCATTTTGGCCGAAGGATCTGAGGGATGCCAGTTGGTGAGGGCCGACGCAAGCTTGAATCTGATCGGTGCATACAAGGGCTCGAGTCGATCACCTACGAAGTAAAAACGTTCTGGTATGTAATGGCTTATGTAATATAAACCATGCGACAAACACAAGAATTTACCAAAATTAAGGCTGTCACATTTCTTGTTAACTTGGTCAGTGTTACGCTTTAGAACGCATGATCGTGTGACGTAAAATCCAAACCAGAGTAACCTTAACACCCAATCAGGGGGAATAAGGAGGGAATTTCAAAAAGAACCAATGAGAACTCAAATAAAAACGCGGGAAAACACAAGTCGTGACTGGTTCTGGCTTTAAATCTGATTGGTTGAGAAGGTGGAGGGAATTCTGGACCAATCACAGAGCGTGGCAAAGCAAAACCAACGCAATCCCAGATCACCGCGCGCGAACTCCTGTGTAAGCCATAAGCCGGGTAGAATCCTTTATATTCAAAGAATCTTTCAGTTGGAGTTATTCAAGGTCTTGTCTTGTCTCGTCCGCTGTCAAGCTATTAGGGAGTTTAAGATACGGTCACTACGGACTACGGACTACGGTAATACACGGCGAGGACCTGGTTCGAGATTTACTGCGCATGCTCGATAGCACGTGGGTTTCGCAGTCCGTCGTGTGGTTGCAGGCTACGGGGAGTAGTCGAGGAGATTCGCGTAGTGAGGACTACGTAAGTATTTTTTTGCCGATTTTTGACCAGTTTTGTTTTCTAAACGCTACTTTTATGTTGAACAGTCTTTAGGCAATTAAACTTGAGCGAAAAAGAAGTAAAAATCGCATTTTTTTCTGTTTCTGGTTCTGATTACTGACGCCCTTTGAATTCTGTTGTGTTTACAAGCAGATTAGGATGTCAACAGGAGATGAAAGCAGGTAATTCACTTTCTTTTTCTACTTTTCAAAGGTGAACTGCGAACTTTGTTGGAAGTATGTACTTTTTCCAAATCAAAATAGATTGTAAAAGCTTTTACAGGGTTCGTACAGGTCATGGAAAACCTGGAAAGTCATGAAATTTAAGAATTCATTTTCCAGGCCTTGAAAGTCATGGAATTTAATTGTCGGTCATTGAAAGTCATGGAAAATTGAAGTTATGTTTGCTAGACTAGTTCGTGCACAGTCCAAAATAAGGACAAAAAGACGTAATTAAACGGCTTTTAGAAATGGCACATAGCATCGTGGCGTGCACCCTCCACCGGACCATAAAGATTTGCTATCAAACCATTTGGCACTACTACGGATTGAAATTTTAGCGCATGAACACGCTTGTGCCCGTTGTATACAACGCGCTGTTTTTCTCCAGGGCGACATATGGGGCGAACCGTGCCGTCAATGAAACCAAAACAATTGGTAAGTGGACTTCCTTGTCTTGCTATAGCACAGGCGTATTCTTGAAGGCAAGCAGGGGTAAGAAATGGCTGATTCCAAGAGGTTAAACGAAACCCATGTTCATTAAAAACCCAATCAAGTACAGTGTTAGCGATCATGCACAGCTCTGGCACCGGACGTCCAAAAGTTGAAATTAAATCGAAATAGCGGCATGGGTATGCTGGTCGTTTTAGCAGTAAACAAAGTCCTTCTAAGCCACTGCAAACTGTTCCCTGTGGGCACTTGAAACTCGCCGGAATCCGCAATGCCTTCAATAACATCGGAATATCATCCTTGGCCACCCTGAAGTGAGCTTCGCACTCGCAAGAGTCGAACACATCCAAACAGAATGGATCAAAATTCCAGTACGGAAATGAAGGATTAATGGGTTGGTAATAATCGTAAAGAACAATAAACTCTTCATCATCCAGAAAACCATCCGCATAAGCGATTAAAAGGGCGTTTCTAGCATCTTCGAAGGACATTTTTTTTCCAAGTGCAGCTGTAGTCCGTAGTCGTTGTCACGATCTTAACGTCAAACAACACTCCAATTTTCGCGCCCTTTTAGCGTAGTCGGCCCAGTCCACGCGTGGCTTGGATTCTCACGCCCAGACGTAGTCCGTAGTCCGTAGTGACCGTATCTTAAACTCCCTATTTACAACAGTACGTAAAACGTGACGGACTACAAAGAAGCGTGGACTTACGACCTAATCAATTGTTGCTAAGAAACAGAATTTGCAATGAAAAAGAAATTTAAAAGATGAACATACCCATAAGAGGAAGCCAAGGATGAATCCAGGCATGAACAGGAACAGTGTCTGTTAATGGATTCCAAGCATCTACTTCCGCCTGAAATGTTACAAAAAAAGGTTAATCACGTCATCTCTCGTGTACTCTCGTGACAACAGCATGTATTTTCTTCGGCGGGCGAACTATTGGATCTTTGCGATAACAAAATGAGTCGGGTATTCCGAAATGGCTCCGCCAAGTAAAAGAAAATTTTCTTGGTTCAAGCAAACCCCGATGAAAAAAATACGATCTACAAAAATGAAAATAGCACGGATTCTAACCTGCAGACGAGGCAAAATCAACTGTTGTTTGATGTTTTCCAAAATCCACTCTGGAAGGACTGGTATCCAGACATTAATCAAGTTCAGCATGCTATCGTACTCACGGCAAGTCCAAGAACTGAAAAGAAAAGGAACACTTTGAGTATAAAACTGCTTCTCCATTAGGCGTTGTTACACCAAAACTAAAGTAGCCACAGTCACCAAGCACGGCGAGGACTTTTTTACAAGGAGCCAATGACAAGTCAAAGTAAAAACCAGCAAACTGCCCAAAGCGCGGGAAAATTCAATGGACCTGGTCAAGATTGGTTTTACTCGTGAATTTGATTGGTTAAGATGATGACGCAAGTTTTCTAGACCAATCACAACGCTTAGGCGTGGAACAAGCTTGAAATAAATGTAAAGCGCGGGAAAACGCCAGACGCAGGATAATTTCAGCCAATGACAAGCGCTGAACCATACATATCCTCTGTCAGCTACGACACAAATTCAAGCCATTCTTACGCAGTAACATTCGTAAAAATGTTAACGTTCACATCGAGCTTAACACTTACCACATGACAGAACGAAGAAAGGGCATCCATACTTCCCACACAAGTCGGTCGTACATCTTCATTCTTAAAAGAGAGTAAAGACAGTAAAGAGGGATTTAAAAAGAAAACAGTAAAATAACGTGAGAAGAGAAAATTTTCATCTAGACACTTACGCTTCCTCGCCATGTGCTGTCCCTTGTGCCAAAGTCAGACTAAATGCAGAATTCTCTGCTTCTTTCCTCTCCAGTATTTCTCTCCATCGGACCATAACCTCTAAACCGTGCAAAGGATTAACCAGTGGATTCCATCCTTGAAAATACTTCCTCACCTGGAGGTAAAAAAAATTCAATTTCTATTTTCTACTAAAATCGAAAAGTCTGACAAAAGGCTAACGCTCGAAACGTCAGCTTTGAAACTCTTTATGGTGGCCAATTTACAGTACGAACTCAAATAATAAAACCAAAAAATTATCTAATCAAGAAATTGTGCTGCGTCGGCGAGGTTACTACAAGATAATTAGATTTAATCAAATGAGTTGATAAGCTAAATTGGCTCACGTCAAGAGTTTCTAGAGCTGACCTTTGAGCATTAATCCTTCGTCAAAGCGAAGGACAAAGGACTAACGCTTTGAATGTCAGCTTCAAAAACTCTTTACGGTGGCCAATTTAGATTATCAACTCAATTGATAAATCCAATCAATTATCAGTCTGTGGGTCAGTCCAACCGTCCATCTGTCAATTAGTCAATTAATTGCCATACGTTTCCTTGTCATAGACAAAAGAGTTTGCTCTTCTATCAAGTTAACATCCTTCTGGCTGATAAGCTGGTCATTTCTCATCACACGTTTGCAGGAAAATGTACTGCAATGGCTTAGAGAAGTTACATATTAATCAATCACAATCGCGCGACTCACCAAAGAGAAAACCAGAGGCTCAGCTAAAGATGCCAGGTCGTACATCTGCAACAACACACAAACCAAAAATGACTTAATATCCAGTCTAGAAGGTAGAATTCTTGAAAAGAGGAATGCTCTAGCACATAGGAAAAAAGCAAAACCAAACAGAGGAAGCGTTGTCTTTCAGCAAAGCCGATATTCTTTTCACCTTAAATTCCTCATAGTAGTCTTCTTGTAAAGTATTAAACATTTCCTCGCACTTGTCAAGTGTGAGAGCATCGTCATCTGGTGACAGTGACTGTTGTCGGCAACTGCAGCATTCAAACAAAGAGGATTCATTTTATTGAAGTTATCAGAGGTTAAGTCTACATACAAGAGTGACTTTTACACCTGCTTAAAAAGATTAAAAAGATTACAAAGTTTCTATAGCTTAAAAGAGAGGTATGCACCAGAAACCATGAAGTTTTTTGTGCCAGTACAAAGTATAAATAAAACTATAATCAATCATGTATTTTTGCTCAGACGCAATAGGTGCAACATGTCAAATGACTGAATATAACCCAGCTAAAACTGAGGGATATCTGGTGTTAGTATATACCACACAAGTGAATAATGCTTTTCATTTTGGAAGTGACAGCAAATACAAGTCACCTCTGAGCAGCTGATGACACAAAATCAAGTTTAATTTCCAACCATTTTTTGGAATATTGAAAGAAATAACTAAACTACCTATAATTTTTTGGTTTCTTTGTGGTATATACTAAAACAATTATTCACCTCAGTGTTGGTAAAAAATGGTGGATATTTACATTGCCACTAAAAAGTGGTGGTTAATTACCTTGCCACTATGTGGCTCGGTTTACACCACTATTCACCTCCACTTCTGTGAATATTTGTTAAAAATTCCCCCTATCTTGCTTCTCAGAACAGAAAATGTCTGCCAGCAAATATCCAAGCATATTTTCATGCCAAATAGAGGCTATGACTTATTCACTACACTAACTACATGTTAAGATTTCAAAGAGGAATATAACATTTTGAAAACTGTCTTCAAACTATCACTAGCCAGTGCATTCTCCTTATTCCTTAATAATGACAAGATTCACATATCAAAATACCTGTCAATCATATTGATGACTTCCATTAATCTCTTTATGTCCTTTTCCTCTCGTTCTAGCACTGCACTTAACTTCTCTTCTTCATGTTTAAGATTTACCACAAGATCTCGCTCGAATTTCAACCTGCAAATTATCACAGAAATCTTGAAATACCACTATTTTCAAGGATTACTCTTGTACAGAGGATGGTGAAAAAAGTGAGGGGAAATTTTTAGGTACTAATAATATATATAAATTTACTCATGTTTATTAACACCAAACTGCACCCCAAATCATCTTATTAACAGTACATAAACCTTCTCTCTTGATCAAGAAAAAGTAACATTTTATGATAGTTGAACAACCTGATGTCTCCCTATAAACCTGTAAGATGCTTGTGTAACAATATGCCTGTGAAAATTCCTGTCTTGTTGCCTAGGCCCCACCTTATTCAGACAATCACACTATATGGAATTTTGATACCTTCTGGTTGAAATTGTTTGGCACTTTCTAAGGTAGGGCCTTGTATGCAGATTGCATGGGCAAAAGATGGTAAATGTTGGGATCAATCAATAAATCAGGCAATGTACTCCATATTTGTATCAAGTATTGGCTAAAGCAAAAAATCTGAGTCACCCATAAGTACTCAAACCTTAGACTATAGAAAGCGGAAAATAAGATGTTCTGAGGTTTGAATCTCTGTGAGAGGTCACAGACTTTTATCTTGGTCCTAAGTTGGTTAAATATGGATCACATCTTAATTTACATTAATTGATTGAATAATGAATTACTATGTTATAAATTCAGTAAGATTGGCTAATCATGAGATGCATCTTACTGTCTGTCTGTTTGTATGATGTCTGTCTCTGCCATATCAATCAGAAGGTTTAAATTATATGTTAACTCAGGCATGGAAAAGGCCGCCTCAGCATCTCGTACTGGAAATAAACAAAAAACAAATACAAATACATTGTTAAAACACTGGAGCATAATGGCGGTCACGTTTTGCTGTAGCTCCAAGGTTCAAAGAGGTTTTCTACTTTTAGGCTTGGTTTTAACACATCTAAATGTCATCCATAATGCAGCTAAGTATCCTCTTCATCAGTACACTACCTTGATTGTACCAGAAACACTAAGTACTGCAATTGAGGGCGTTATTTGTCTTCGGACTCCTGCCGGCGACAACAACTTCAAGCCCGCGACTTCTGGCGGTTTTTGTAAACGCAAGGGTTCCTGGAGTTCATGCAGAGTTTTGTACTATGCAAACTCTGTGGCTACTACACAGATACTTTTACTTTCTGGTGATGTAGAGCTAAATCCTGGATGGCGAGGCATATCTACGGAAGGTGAAGATTATTTACTCAACTTTGCGAGTGAAATCAACCGTGGCTCAAATAATTTCAGTATAGCACAATTGAATGTTCGAAGCTTGAGGAATAAGATGGATGAAATCAAGCTATTACTTAAAGTGTGTCGTTTCGACATTTTAGCAATTACCGAAACATTTCTAGACGCGAGAATATCGAACAAGCAACTACATGTGGATAACTATAAGATTGTTAGAAGGGACAGAAATACGGGACAGGATGGAGGTGGCTGCTTGATTTACATTGCGAGCCATATTTGTTATTCAAGACTCAAATCCCTAGAGCCCCCTGATGTTGAATTAATCTGGATCAAAATTATGCATAATTCGTCTGCGTTGATATTAGGAAATTGTTATCGACCTCCTTCTGACTTCCAGTTCTACGAACGATTTTGTGATTGTCTGGAGAAAATGTGGCTTAGGCACAGGAATGTGGTGCTTGTCGGTGATTTTAACTCGGACTATTTTCGTAGCTACAAGGGTGTTACATCATACGCCGGTAGAAGATTACAAGATATACTCCAGCAATTCAGCTATAGCGTAATGAACGATAGGAGCCAGCCAACAAGAGTTACAAGTGAGACAAAAACACTGATTGACTTGGTTATTACCAGCAAGCCGGAGATTATCAAAGGAACTATTAAAACAACTGAGTTGGGAATCTCAGATCATAAGCTGGTTCTTGTTACAATATGGTCCAAAATAAAAAGGCCGCCTCCAAAGATAGTCAGGGCCCGCACCTTCAAAAGATTTGATCAAGCTACTTTTGTGAAGGATATCGAGAGTGCCCCGTGGTCAGTATGTTCAGTGTTTAACGATCCAGACGATTGCTATTGGGCGTGGTTACGCATATTCAAAGATATCTGTCAGGTGCATGCGCCTTACAGGGAAGTTAAAATTAGGAGCGTCTCGGTACCTTGGATAACACCGCAAATACGGCACTTGATGAATAAACGTTTCAAAATGCTTAAAATGGCACAACGTCTGGGTGATCCAGACCTGTGGGCTGAGTATTCGGAGTTGCGGAATAGAGTGACACGGGAAGTGAGGCTTTCTAAGAGCAGATACTATTTGGAACTGTTCAATGAAGTGAAGGATTGTAAATCCTACTGGAGACTGGTAAAAAATGCGACAAACGGCAAATCGATTACCCCGATATTAGGGATCAGGAATGCGGATGGAAAAGTTGTCACCTCCGATCTGGACAAAGCGAACATACTTAATGAACATTTCTCAACTATAGGCGAAAAACTGGCCAACGAATTGCCGAATACCAACTCGACACAAAGTAACGTTCATGTATCTACCGTCGCGCCTTGTGTTATGAACATAAATTTATCGCAGGAGGTTATTGTTAGTTCGATGGCTAAGTTGAGAGCCGATAAAGCCTCTGGGCACGACAGAGTTGCTCCAAAACTTTTAAAGTTTGCCGGTGACTCAATTATTCCATCTTTATTGTCTGTTTTTCAAATAAGCGCCACCTGCAACAGTGTACCGGCTACTTGGAAGGCTGCAAACATCTCAGCTCTCTACAAAAGTGACGATGAAACCGTTAAGCAAAATTACAGGCCTATCTCGCTATTAAGTGTACCAGGAAAACTGATGGAGTCTATGGTGGCGTCAACTATTACCACGCATGTCACTGAACAAGGACTTGGGAACCCTCACCAGTGGGCGTATAAAAAAGGTCATTCCACCGAGCTGTTGTTAGTGAAAATAACGGATGACTGGAGACAAGCGATCGACAAGAAACATGTTGTAGGCGTGGTTTTTGTAGACTTTCGTAAGGCGTTTGACGCAATTCCCCACTCCATTCTGCTCCGAAAACTTCAAAGTCTTGGTGTAGCTGGGGACTTGTGGTGTTGGATAAGAGATTACCTCTCTGGAAGAACGCAAGTAACGACGATTAATGGGTGTCAATCTCAAGCTATGCCAGTTACTTTTGGTGTACCTCAAGGGTCGGTGCTGGGCCCTACCCTGTTTTCCATCTTCTGTAATGATCTGCCCAATATTACTGAGGGAATAGATGGTGACCCACAGCTTCACATGTACGCAGACGATACCACCGTCTATGTCTCAGCTCCGACCTATGATCTGGTGGCCTCCAAGTTGAATGAAGTACTAGCAAGGCTATATACATGGTGTTGCGAGAACTGTCTCACTCCACATCCCACCAAGACGGAATGTATATTGCTTGGTGGACGCGGAAAATTTACTGGGCCAAAACAAGCTATTAAGATGGGTGATTATGTTGTCGGGGAGGTTGTTTCTGCAAGATGCCTAGGTGTTCAGATAGATAATGCTCTTAAATGGGATCATCATGTACCGGAATTAGCTAAGTCATATACGCAGAAGTTGAATTTACTTAAATCCTTGTATTTCCTTCCTATACAGGCAAGAATTGATTTCTATTTTAAGGTTATTCTGCCGTCTGTGACATATGGTATGTTAGTTTGGGGCTCTTGTGGTCGAGTATTTTTCTCAAGCTTAGAATCTATACATGTTAGAGCGGCAAAAATAATATTTAACTTGGATTGGTGTACTCCAAGCAAGGAGGTTCTTGCCACAGTAAAATGGAATACCTTAGAGATTATGTATGAGAAACGATTACTAATCTTAGCGCATCAGGCTTATTATAATCTTTTGCCACGTCCTATGAGCCGTCACTTTGAAAAGTATGTAAGTAGCTACGACTTCAGGAGGAAAATGACATTTAAGTTACCTAGACCTAAGACCGATATGGTCAAGAAATCATGCTCATACAAGTCAATTACTCGGTGGAACGCTCTGGAAAATCAAATGAGATCAATTCAAGACGTTGACGCTTTTAAAAAGTCACTCAAGTGTATTTTTAAGCCACGTATGTTATAATGATGTACTATGTAGAATTTTTATTGTTGAAAATATGTAGAAATCTTACATTAGTCTTCTTATAATTAGTTAGGAATTTAGTTTTATTGGATTTAGTTAGGAATTTAGTTTTATTGTCCGTACACGACCACATCAGCTTTTGCTGAATTTTTTATCGTGTTTAAATAAATGCTGTTGTTGTTGTTGTTGTTGTTGTTATCACATGTGTTAAAACAACATAATCAGTCATACATGATAAAACAAATATTGGCTTCATGCTGCAGAAATTGGGATAAGCTGTGGCTAGATGGGACACTTGATTGAGTGCAGACTTGACTTTTTACTGAGAGAACAACACTAGCATGAGTCCTGGAAGAGCTTGCTTAAAACAAGTTGCCCTGCAACAACTTAGAAATAATCAAAGTGTATGACAACCAACCTGAAGTAGTTGGAGGGACTTCTCCTGGTTTGGCGTGCTGTTGGGCAATTGAACCATAACCAGTCAGGATCTTCGTTTCAGGTCCAGTCATGTCAACAACCTAAAAATGATAAACAAGAAAATGCATATCAAATTAAACAATTAAAATTCAGTAGCAGCACCTCCAAGGGGCAGCTCTTCCATAACTTTTTCCTTGGTCAGAATTGAATCTTTTTGTGTTGATTTGTTCAGAATCCATGTCCAAAAATGAAACTCGGGCCATGCCAGAGAGATGTCAGTACTCTTAGCACTGTACCATCCCTACACCATAATAAATTATTTTTAAAAAATACTGTACACAATACTCATAACAACTGCCTGAAGAGGGAGGGTTTTTATATTTTTGTTAGAATTATAAAGACACCAACTCCACCTTTGATAAATAATATTAGACAAGAAATGACAGACAGGTCTTCGGTTTATAGCAATTCCAAAAGTGGTTTCCAGTCCATTCTATTTGTTTATAAAGTTTCTCTGCCTTAGGTGTGGAATATTTGCTGCAAGTTATGACTTTATATGAGGACAAAAGTTTTGTGTTAATGCTTTGAAGAAATGATGCTTCATAATCTTTTATAATCTCACATCTTGTTTTAATTCTCAGGTGACACTATGAGATGAACTTCTCTCTTGATATCAATGACTACCTTTATCTTGCTGTGCTTCAGAGATATTGATGGCCCTTTTTTACTTCCTCCTGTTGCCTGTTTGGAACAAAAGGAAACTATCTTAGATTTGCTTAAATATAATTTAAAAGTAATGCAGGGAGCAGCCATCTTTTATACAGCTTGACGCAACTGTAAACATTTACAAAGGAAAATACCTCAACGATACAAGAAGTGAAACAAATTGAGTTACCTTAACCTCATCCACTGTTTTGTAAACATATTTTGGCTTTGAATATCCCTGTGTAAAAATGACACATTTGGAACATTAAAGTTTGGCCCCTTGTTTGACAAAAGGGTGGGCATGTGAGTAAAATCAAAGGAAACTCCCAAGCCAGGGTGGCACTCTCTAAGATAAATGATTTTAACTCATACAATCCCGTTAATACTGCAATACCTCCTCTGTCTTCTTCCACTGTTGAAGTTGTTCTTTAAATTTTTCTTCCTCTTCTTCTTCTTCATCATAAACAGGTCGTAACTTTTGTAGAAAAATAGTTTATTAGAAAAGCAGACCCAGAGAACTTTTAAATAAAAGATATTGAGTCATACATTAAATAGATATGGATTGAAAACTCAGCTTAGTCACCTAGATAAAAGGAGTGTACAGATTCATCAATTGGCAGATTTGGTTGCAAAAAAGTCACTGATTACCAAAGGAATTCACAGATTTAAAACACAGGCAAGTCTGCATATTGACTGACAATTTTGATACAGACTCAGGGGTCACATTGCTGGTTGGATTGTCAGTCTACAATTGCAGCTATTTGGTGAAGAACATCTTTCAGTTTTCAGTAGTGAAAGGAGGATAAAATAAACTCTACTAACTTTTAAACTTTGACTGGTTGACCATTCCACTTGCAATTAATAACTTTATTTTTTCAGACATCAGCAAAGACACTCTAAACAGTAACTCCACAAATTTGAATAAAAATAGATCAAGATTTGACTGAATATAACAACAGTCAGCAAGTCAGGCCTAAAAATGAGCAGATTGCCTTATACCATCCCACTCTACATGATGAAATTTCTCACATGAACAAAAGGCACAATTCTTTGTCAGATTGCCAAACTCACTTGAAAAGGTTCTCAAATTATTTAATTTTTCTGTAGATTTTATTTTTCCACACATACCTCTTGAGCTTTCTTGCTTCTCTCTGGGCCATAACTTCCTAGTGCTCCACGTCCCTCACGTTTAAAGGCTTCTACTGGATACACAATACCCTGTCCGTCCTTTCCCAGACCTTTTCCTGGCTCATAACCCATCTACAACAAAATGTTCGCAATTCATTCTACTGGATAAATTTTTTGATTGAGTGTCTCCTATCTTCTTACCATTGAGATACAACAATGTAGTAAGTAGCTTACTAATTCTCACCTGCTGAAGCATTTTCATGCCAAACCCTTTTGTATACTTTTCAAATGATCCAAATTCCCTAGTGATAATAAAAGAAAGTTATGCAACAATAAAGGAAAAAGTATACTGTCAGAGTCACCTTATATTATATTTCTTCAAGGCAATCTGGCCCATTTTCCCTGCTAAGGCCCGCAGAAGGCAAAACCTGAGACTTGCTAAAATGCCCAGGCCCCAGTAGTTCAGAGGGTGGATAACACCATTCAGTGGATAAATCTCTTTCCACTGAATAGCACAAAACATTTTGTTGATACTTATCCTCTGGATGGCAATTTATCTATTGTTTGAACGACTGGGGTAAAACCCTCAAGTCTTGAGAAAATTCCATAACATTAAGATTCACCCTTTTACCCCTCCGAGTGACTAAAATCTAATTTCTCCTTACAATATCTCCCCTGAATCACACATGAAGATCACAAGAATAAAGGAAATGATCATCAACTGAAGAAATGTATGATGAACAGTATGGAGAATATCCATACTGATATTGGGGTGTAAAGTGTTAAATAAAAATTTCTTGGCTCTGAAGCAAGTCTCATTCAACATTTTTCATTAACCCTATTCCATACCTAACTTCTAATCAGGGGAAGGGGGGGTTTCTCCTTACTTGAACTACAGAGGGAGGGAGAGGCATGCACAAAAAACAGGAGGAGGGTTAAAGGAAGAGGGAAAATTGATTTTGTTCCAGTTTCTCTGGGTGCAAATAATTGCTTATTAAAATAAATCAATTCTTACTTTCCAGAAGTCTTCAGGAGCTTCTTGGCAAACATCTGAGGCCCTGGAAAAAAGAAGAAACAAAGGTTACAATTGAACATTGATACAGGGTAATTTGGTATTATCAACTGAGTTCATAACATAAATTGGCCACTGTAAGGAGTTATTGGAACATTGATACAGCTGACACTGATGATGGATGTACAATTTCGTATTTTAAGAATCACAGTTTACCTAGAGGGCCAGTTTCTTTTTTGACTCCAGTTCCCTTAAACAGCTTCTTATCTCTGACAACAGGAGAATTTCTCCCAGACCCTGGACCCTTCTCACTAGCACTGCTACCAACACTGGCAGCATCTGCAGAATAATAATAAAATTATTTCATGAAATTAAAGTAATCATTACATGAAACTTAAAAACTCATGTAGTTCTGATGTATTACTACTGAAATAGTTGTGTTATGAGTTCTTCCGGAATGTTAAATTATATCGTAACAAAAGAAAGAAACCCACCGTCATCATCTGTTTTTTTGTCCTTTCCTTTCTGTACAACTCCCCCACTGACAAAATTCAGAGGTTTTGTATAATCCTTCTTCCTTTTCCCAGAGAAACTTGGTCTGTCATCGTCATCCGAATCTTTGTCTGCCCAAATGCCGTAGATGGCGTCTTCTTTGGTCATTTTGCGTCTTCTAAAGCCCAGACCCATTCCTTCCATCAAATCGTAGTCGGTGATCTCAAAATCTTCGAACTCCACGTCGTCTGCCATTTTTAACTTTCCTTAGCCCTCAGCGGTTACAGACAGTTTTTAATGATATTGGTAATTCTACAGAGACTTTTCAGGCTCTTTTAAGAGCCGAGTCCTGTTCAAAACAACAAACAAACAGAGAAAAGCCGGCACGGTGTCAGACGAAAGTTTATCCGCCATCTTGTGCGCAAAGCTAATGAAGCATAAATTTCATTCTCAACCGCTGTTCAGAAAAAAAAGAAGTCACAACCAAATAATTTCACGCAATAGTCACGTAGTCACGCACGGTTGCTCCCATCACGCTCACCCTCTTCCTTACTAAGTGCACCAACACTTAGATGTAACGACATCGTCACACAAAAATGCAAAAGCGAAATTGAAAAGGGTAAAAAGTTGATAAATTACCCAATAAATTTTCCTTTTAAGATCTTATCAGTGTTATGTTAAAAGGATGTTGTTTATTTCAAAGCCAATAATTCATCATCTCATGCTAATTTGATGAGATTTCACTGCTTTGCAAGTTTGTAACATTTGACAAGGACATATCGTGGTCCTCATGATTTTCAGCAATATAGTTACTATAATAGTAAGTCCTGTCAAATAATACCACAGGTGTTTATAAAAATCTTGAAAACTGGCCATAAGCCAAATAAAGATTTTTTCAGTTGATGAAGAAAACAAGGAAGCCTGAGGCAGTCCCTTCATTAAATCAAATCAAACAAAAAGGTGAAAAGAAAATATAATTTAATTCCCATATATTGACAACAAAAACAAATTACAACAATAATTACATCTATCTAATGACTCCACGGCATTATGCTAATTTTACACGACATTTTCGAATGCCCAATTTTCTTGACTTCTAGGGTATTTTGGCAAATTCTACCTGGACAACTTTAACTAAGAGATGAGTGTTGTTACTGGACCAAAAAAATACAGAAAAAAGATTTTAAATGACTCTTCCCTTCTCCTTGTGACAACCATGTCCACATTGATATCTTCTAGAAAAAGTTTGAAAACAGGAGCAATGATGATAATGATGATGAAAATGTCAATAAACATTACCTAAGAGAAAATCTACAAATATAAAAGCCTTAAACAATTAAGTCATTTGTCAGTAAGATCCAAACACCAGTTCATTAACACTTTTTAACATTGTTTTGTTTGAAAATGTTTTAATTTTTCATGGCTTCTGTGGGATGCATTATTGCAAAAATCTAGAGTAACTTATTTGGATAAGTAGTTAGTTCTAAATTCCAAATCAACCTGAGAACAGTAGACAAAAAGAGACACCACCTGGAATGTCCATTGCTAAATCCCATAATTAGAATTATTATCAACATTAATAAAGCTAAAATTTATTGTTTGCGGTAGTTTTCTCAGTTAGTTCTACTGGTACGAGTAGTAATTAATAATAGAGTTCAAGTCTCATTCAGTGCAGCTAAAGCAACCCAGCAACAAATGCAAGTGTTATTCGTTGAGTGCACTCTTTTTTCTCTAGCTGAAGTTTTGTACTTGTAAATTTCTGTTTCAGTTTAACTGCTTCAATAATTCAATGTTCAATGGAGTTGCCACCAGGGCAGAGGATCAACTAAAGCATGTGTTAATTTTAGTTGCTGAAGGTTCCTTTGAGAAGAATATGAGGCTACTTCCTAGATGTCTAAGGCCTCTGTTTCAAGATGAGTGTAAAGGCATTCTCACATGAATAAAATCATTTTCACAGGCACCTGGCCTAATTTTTAAATGGAAGGATTTTGAACTTGGAATTGGGCTATAAATTTTCATCAAAACTGTAAATTTCTGAGTAACATTAGACTACCAGCAGTTGCTCCTTTTAACAAATTCTGTCAGACGTCCAAAGTAATTGGCAAAGAAAAAGATTGATGCTAGCACACAGCAGTGTGGAACACTGGAAGTGAGGCCCAAAGAGTTCCATGCAACACACTTACATCAGTTTTTTTACTATTTTTTTTTTACTAGCGCCACAGACTTTGCAGAAAAGGAAGGACTGCTCATAGTCTTTAAACTTTATATTTCATGTAAAGTTACGTCAAAGGCTTGTTGCCATGTGGACTCATTATACAAAAAAATATAAATCATAGTAAATTTGAATAAATATAAGACAATGTTGACACCATGATTACAACCACAGGACTCAGTTCTACAAATGTCTTTTGAGGACTTCTATCATCTCTGAGGGAGGATGCTTCTCAAAACACACATTGTAGATGGCAGTAAACAGAGGATACCTGAAAAAGAGAAAAAATCCAAAATCAGATGAGGTAAGGTGGCTGTTAAGATATCATCAGAAGATATCACAAAGTCTACAAAAGATAAACAAACAAACAAACAAACATAGCCCAAAGCATGCAAAGATGACAAAGAATATATTTGGAATTATTTACTCCTTTCCTGTTTGGTGAGATTTGTGTTGGTAATTCAGGTTACAATTATTGCAAAAAAAAGTTCTTCAACTCAAATTCATAACCTATATACTGGTACTGGTTTGTGAGCAATATCAAGCAGACACTTACTCAGAAAGCAAATCATTATCCTTGAGAAGATGATACACTTCATAAACTGTGTGTGGCCCCTGAAGCTTCTGCCCTCCAAGTATGTATTGTTCAACTTCTTCAAATGTCTTATCAAATACAGAAAAAATATGGGTTAGTATCTAAGCACTAATTTTCAAAATCATTTAACTCGTAGATTAGACTTAATTCAAGTGTCAAAATTTCACGCACCCGACTTACACTCCTATCTGGGTCCATCCAAATAATAAAACATGACAAGTAACTCAGATCTAAAATTTAACCATTAAACCTCTTAGAGTAATTTGCATCAAATTTCTCTTTACAATTTCATCCCTGAATTACACAGTAAGGTCATGAGAATAAAGGAAATGATCACCAACTGAAGATGCTCATAAGTGTTAAAGAAATTCTCCTTGTCAGCAGCTAAGATAATGTATGGAGAATATGCATACTGATGTCAGGATGTAAAGGGTTAATGAGACAAACTTACACTTAGTGAACCAAGGAAACTGCAAGGTACAAAAATAAATATCTGCATAATGCATGCAATATGTTCTCCTCATGAAGATTTTGAGGTTTAACTCAAAATCACACTCAAAAACTTCCCACGGAGACTAAATGTACTCAAACTTAACCCTTGGGTTGATCTAAATTACATGTGTTGAACGTTCTTGAATTTTGCTGAAGAAGTTAGCGTATTTACATTTCAGAAGAAGCTTTACCATTTACACCTAAACATCAGTACGCATATTCTCTATACTGTTCTCTACAGATAAGGAGAATTTTTGGTGATCATTTTTTTAAATTTTTGTGACCATGTTTGATTCAGAGGTGATGTTGTGAGGAGAAAATTAAATGCCAGTCATTCTTAAGAGTTTAAGGGTTACTAAGTATTCAGCTTTTTTGTGTTAAATAGCTGCAATGCCACATTTTGGCTCTTAACCATTTAACTCCTAAGATCTGTTTGGTAATTCTCCTTACTGTCTACCAAATGGTTCTCAAATATGTTAGTTTGGAGAATTTGGTATCAGATCAATTAGTAATCCCATAATTATTTTTCTTTATTCTCATCACTTGTCTGCATGATATTGTACAGATATAGTAGTGAGAAATTCTGTCTTGGTCACTCACAGGAGTTAAAGGGTTAAAAGAGAATGAAACCTTAAAATAATGCTTTACAGGGATGGAGACATCCCCAGATATAGGAAAACAAACATGAGGAACAAGGATGTTGATGGATAGAGAAGATGAACACAGAATTGAAATTGCAATCTTTTGGGAGATGGTGCATGTAGTTACAAACCTTGCCCTTGACAAACTCTTCTCCGGCTATCCTGTTTCTTCCACCATAACAAGTAGTTATTAAATCAGCCACTCCACATGATTCGAAGAAAGTCTCCAGTTTGACATCATCATAGAATCTTCGAGCAAACTGAATCATTTCTTTGAGTCCAATGCGAATGACTGCTGCCTTGGAGTTGTCACCATAACTGAAAAAATGACAGGATTACATTGTCAGTAAACAGAGAGTAGAAACATCCAAGGAAAAAAATTCTGCCCCTGACCCTATGTTTTATCTTCCTTAACCTTTGTTTAAGTAACTCTGTTACATATTCATTTCTCTCTCAGAGAAATGAGCCAAAGAACATTTCTTACCCTAAGGCATCTACAACTCCTGCTCCAACTGCTACAGCATTCTAAAAAGAAGAAGATTTCTGTCAATCTCTGTTACACCATTCCTCATCAACTACACATAACTTTGTAAATGAATTGAATGAAATTACTAAAGATGAAAAACATAAATACTCGATAATTATATAAAAACATATACTCGACTCCAGATTCTCCCTGACTTGAACAAACTTAATCCAAACTTCACAATTTGAAGTAAAATTTAGGCCATTCACCATCAGCTAACTTGAAATTTCTAGATAAAATAAACTATTTTTTAACAAGGTTTGTACACATTTTTTGAGTGCAAACCATTCTTTTTATTTTGTAGGGTCTAGGTTACACGTCAACTTGATAGTTCAAGCTAGTGGAGTTCTGTTGCAGTTTTAAAATTAGTTTATTAAAAGAAGTATCCTGATTTGAACAAACCTTAAGTGAGCCACAGAGTTCAACTGTATCTGCATCTGACACAACATTGATTTTGAAATAATCTGTATGGAATAAATCCTTAAGGATGGGACCATGTTCTTCCATACGACAACCTGTTTGAATTAAAAACAATGTATATTAAATAAAAAATAACTATTACTGATCATGTGTTGTATTTCATACTAGGGACAATACAAACATGATCTTGGATGAATTCATATCAAGAAATCTCCACAATGTCAATTTCTAGATGCACAGATGGATGCACAACCAGAGAGATAGTGTCAAGTAAACTTGACAACAACTTCCAGAAGTGATTAGCATGTAACTTCTCCCTACAGTTACCATATATTGTGCAGAAAATAGGTAACAAGAATACTCAAGCTTATCAGGTAGAAGTAATCTTGATCTAAAACCAAATCCCCAAAACTAATTTACATGGAAATTTCTAGCAGCTAGAAGAGAGAATTTACAAGTTAAGGGATTAAACAGGGTAAATTTACAAACAAAGCTAGATGCTTTGAAGGCTTCTTTTCAAGTTACAGTAAGGGCAGTAGCAGTTATGATTAAGTCTTTATCATTGTGGTGTTCCTCTCCAGATTATAAATTCGTTTTAAAAATTGACGACAATTTCCAACTACTGGGGACTCATTCTTTTGAGTTTATACCAGGTATAGCATTTGGATTTTAGACATAGAAGTTACTGAAGTTTGTTTTCTGTGCTATCTGTTTACAGCAATTTTAAATCAGCACCAGCAGTTATTTCCTTCAATACTTAATCTCCCTTTCTATTACCTATAGTAGCCTCTCCAAACATCTCTCTGGCTACTTCCTTGGCAAGGTTTGCTCCCATCAAGACACTGACATGAGGAATTTCCAGAGCTTCTTTAATCATGGTTGACACAAGATTAATTCCAGTGCTTGCATGATCAAGACCCTTTAAGATAAGTTAAATCAAAGTGAGACAAAACTGTTCTGGATGTTTGTGTCAATTTCCTTTACAAGAACAATGAACAACAAATAAGTAGTATGAATACACAATGGGTGTCATCTTGATATAACATTGATTTCTCTGAGCTTACATACAAAGAAATGTATGACAGGTGGAAGGGAGAATTTCAAATCAGATCTAGAGAGTCAAAGGATTTGTAATAGGACTCAACAAAGAGATAAGGGTGACTCAATTCTTATGAAGACCAATCCTTCCAACCCAAGTTCTCAAGTTCAAGATTCTTCAAGAGTTTATTACCATCAGGGCAAGTGCCTTTATAAACTTCCCAACCATCTCCACAGGGGATCTTCTAGTAACAGAACTTGCAATATAACAAACTTGCACAATAATCAAGTTTCTGGCTAATTGATCAACACATTGAAATCTTGGTTAACAAAGTGGTTCCTTATTCATTCCAAATCCTTTGAATGTGCACTGTATTCGTAGGTTTAAACTGTTGACTGAATTTTTTCAAATCAGTATACAAAAAATGTATGTGGAAAAACACAAATTTTATTTCTTAGCAAAGAACTTTGAAACGTATTTTTTTACTGAGAACTGTAAACTTGGTGGGAAGATGATCATAGCACCAAGATCAACATCCCCAAAAGAAGTTTAAAAAAACACAACTGTTGTTTTGGTCTGGTACAAAAAATTGGCTTCAGAGATGTAAATTTCAACTGTTTGAAAGTGTTACACATCTTTTTCTTTTTATAATTTTGCCCATCATATGATTATTGTCAACCATGTGCTCGAATCAACTCCATTCCCACCATGTAAACAGATCCCTTGAACTACTGATGAGGTTGAAGGTCACTTGCCCTGATGCTAGCCTGTCGTTTAAGAGCCTCGTTTCTGTCTATGCTGTTCTTTCGGCATTCTTGCCAAGTCATAATGTGAGTCTTGTCAGCAATTGCATCAATTCTCATGAATTCACAGGGGATGCCAAACTGCCAAAAGAGGACAAAATTTCACCAGCAAGCCATTTGAATTGAACCCATAATTTTCAAGCGACTAGCACTTGAGTTTTAGAGGTGATTGGGTATTACATTGGTTTTGCTTTCAATAAAAGTTTGGAATTGGTTCCAAAGCTATCAAAAAGAGCTGTTACAGTTTTAGTCTGCCATATTTAGCTTGGCACTTTCACCCCATTTTGCCATAACTGCTGATATAATTTAACAATCATTGAAATGCCATCAAATGAATTTTCAAAACAACCATTTCCCAGCTGCATAATTTACCATTAACAGTTTTAAATGCGTGAATCAATTCTACCTTGAGAATTTGCTCAGAAGTTCAAATGACCTTCGTGGAATGCCTGGGAAATTTTAATTGAATAGTTCCAGACTTGTGCATATAACAGATTTAAGGAAAAAAGAAAACCCTGAAAAATTTATTGATCTCGATCCTGGTTGAATTATCCAAAAAAACAAACACTGTTATCTCTTGTGTTTCTCTATCTCTCTCATAGTTTATAACTCCCAGATACACATAGGCATGGTGACCCAATTTTTTTTAATGGCGACCATTTTAAAATTGAGCTTGGAGCCTTGTTGTCCTTTTGTACCTTCTGCACTTCTAGGACAACTGCCTGTTTTAACTTTGAGCTCTCCTGAGCTCTCCTGGGCTCCCTGTGATCTCCTCTTTTCTTTCGATAGCCTTTAGTGATGACTTCGGTTTTACAACCTTCTGTCAGAATACACTCTTGTCAAAGAATAACTGCTATACACATAGAGCATTTTATAACCCCTTACTTAAAGAAGAAGGTTTGACATGCCGTCTTGTGGATTAACCTGTCATTTACCTTTATAAGGGAAATTGCAATTACACCTGGTTTCACCACTTCTTTCATCTTGGTGCAAACTGCCTTTACAAACTGATAAAATAAAACAAAAAAAACAATTATTTATAACATAATATGTCAATGAAATGAAGATTTTTTTCGTATCCAAAAATCTCAAAAAAGAACTGATGAGGAGGAAAGTAATCTAGACTGTTAAAACAGGTCTCTTTGAATAATTACCCTTTAAACCCTAACATTAGTATGTAAATTCTCCACACTGTTCCTTACACATTTCCTTAGGTGCTGACAAGGAGAATTTATTTGCCAATCAAAAGGTTTCTTCCCTGGTGACCATTTCCTTTATTCTCATGACCTTAATGCGTGATTCAGGAGTGATTTGTAGGGAGAAATTAGATGCTAGTCACTTTTAGGGTTTAAAAGATTAAGGGTAAACATTTCAAAGAAATATTTCAGTTTGAGAATCTCTATAACCTTGAATGAAAAGCAACTAAAATCATTTAACCCTTTCACTCACAAGGTGTACAATTAAAAAAAAATTATCTTTACAACAATGACACATTTTCAAGCAGTAAGATAAGAATAAATACATCAACTGGAGGATAACATTAAATTCTTTGATCTGATAGGATGAATTTATATTCAAGTCTTAGGATGTGAAGATCAGTTCAGGTTAGGTACCCATTCAAATACAAATCAATCGGAAGAAGTGGAAATGGATGGGCCATGCCTTGAGGAAACATCATCACAGTATTACTACTGACAGTAACTGTAGGCAAGCCTTCAAATGGAATCCTCAAGGCTCATGGAAAAGAAGACACCCCAAACGACACCTGGTGGGGAGATGTTCAGCCTGAAGAACTGGGGCCACACCTAAACCACACTCTTAAGGCTGGCCCAGGATGGAACAAGATAGAAAAGGGAAATCATTGATGACTAATGCTCCAAAAGAAGCTAAGAGCATAACTAACTCACTAACTTGGGAAGTGAAAGGGTGAATGCATTCTGGATGTGGCTGAAAAGTCCTTAAAACATGCTTATGATGTTTCAAGCAGTATTAACCCTTTAACTTGCAGTAGTCATAAACATGCAACTTCTCCTTACAATACCCATACATCATCCAAAAAACAGGTGATGAGAATACATAAACTTATCAGGTAGAAATTGCTACCTAGATCTAACATGAAATTCTCATAACTTGTATATAAGGAAATGTCTTGCAGCTAGAGAGGAGACTTAGAGGGTTAGAAAATGGTTATATCAGTCTTCCTAATTAAAACTGATTTAGTCAGTGAAAAAAAGAAAAAAAAAAAGGTGCAGTGACCTAAATTGCAGAGAAATCCTTGCTATTTCTACATGCTTCAAGCTTGGTCCACTGCAAACTTTAAATTGCAATTCAAATTATCAAAAAAAACACAAAAAATTGTTAACCTGGTGAGGTACAACAAACACAAGAATATCTGCATCCTTGGCCGCATCTACTACATCTGGGTTTGCTACCTACAAGAGAAGACATAACAAAAATAAATGACAAGTCCCTTTTAGCTTAGGAAATTCCTTGCAAATTTCAGTTGTTTGACCATCACTACAAACTTATTAAAACTACTGACAATACTGTAAATAGGTCTATATTGCTACAATTAAGATTTCTTTTGTTTGGAAGTCACCATGTTCACAAACACCTCATATTAAAGAATTCAGTCAAAGCCAACTTGAAACAACCAGGGGTTGAATTATTCATTTTGTATAGCTTAGTATTTCCTTCATCAAATAACTAGCTACTTGGTAAAGCCACTCCTTTAAAGCAAAATTGGTCATTTACTGGTACTGATGTGGGTCAGTTTTGCTTTCAAAGTAAACTTATTTTTTACCAATATCTCCTGACTGAACAAGCTGGTTTGCTTAAAAAGAAAGTTATAAACTTTAAAAATTTCCCTAAATTCTTCAAATTTTTTGGAATAACCTTTGTCACCTTCCAAAGGTTATTCCAAATTTATGAGGAAATTAGCAGGAAAGAGGCATATTCATGAGAAATCACTTTGTTTTCCTGCTTATTTAACTACTGAATGAAACGAATGGCAATTCAAGCATATCGACTCAATCTCATGCTTTGTTGTTGTTCTTTTGTTTGGTTAAAAATAATGTGAAAACTTGCATTTTTGTCAATCTATTATGTAATCAATTACAAATAGACAATCAATACACACATCGCAAAACAACATCGATCGACATTCATCCTTCCTCAATACGTGAAAAATATGTATGCAAATTTGGTGACTATGGTTTCGCTCTACAGATCTGAAGTGCCACGATGCCATCTGATGACATGTCCACTTAAAATGACAAACTTAATTTAGATCCATTGTGATTAAACCTCAAGAATGTTTCGTTTCTTGAGTGTTTAGCGAGATTTAAAAGGTAAACACCCTCCGACTAGGTAATAAAAAAAAAAGGATTTCACGTCTTTAAGGGATGTTGAAGACTGAGTTTATTATTGAGGGATGAACAATTTTCTGCTGACATAATCGCAGTTTACATTCAACCCGCTTCCCCAATGAACTTACAATGTTGTCCGGCAGTTTAAAACCTTTGAGGTACTTCACATTCTCGTGTTCCGTGTTGATAATTTCTGTGAGCTTCTTTCCTTCAATTAGCTCTTCATAAACGTACATCTGCACCGTTTGTTGGAATAAATCCGGATGATCTTTCACATTGGCGCCCACAATACGAGATATCACAGAACCCCTGAAAGAAGAAATTATATAAAAACAATCGTTCGGTGTTCGCCAGATTTTGAAGGCTCTGTATTCGATTGCGCGCGATTCTTCCAATAAGTTGATTTCATTTAGGTAGCTAGATACCTCAGATGATAAACTTACCAGTTTCCGGAGCCTATTATAGAGACTTTTTTCGGAGCTGCCATTCTTAGTGTGTGCAAACTTCGTGTAAACAACCTATAGATCATTGCATCTTCATGCTTGGACTATTGGAACAGGGCGAACGAACAGAATCATGGGATGCCCGTCGCGAACCACAGGACAACCATTAACCCTGCGTGACACTAGAAGCTGAAGTATGGCCGACCATTTCGTAAACTTTCTTTTCACTGCGCACTGCATATCGTGTATTCCATTTAAAGGAGTCTGCGTAATCAGTGGTCAAATAGCATGTATTGATGCAAGGAATATCAAATTTACCAAAACCAGACAATCTGTTACAGATATACTTAACAAATAGATTAATAATGACGTCATCTATGCGTCTGTCCTCCAATTTATCATAAACATGAACTAATCTAAAGCGTGTATGATTCCACTCAACGTGCAAAAACGAATAGACTTCAGAGTAATGAAACTGTTGCCTTAGATTTTTCCCTGATTCTCTTAACATTTAATATTAGAATTCTGGTACAATAAATACTGAAGGTGAACGCGCTTGTGATCGATAAGCTGCCCGCTCTTTCCACTCGTCCAGAACTTCACCCCCCCCCCTTCCCCGTTCCCCTCCTTCCCCGTCCCCCTCCTTCTTGTCTTTGTAGACGACAAATTCGAATCCAAAGCTTTTTATTTTATAACAAATATTGTAGGTTTTCCGACTGATGCCTGCGAACAGGCCCTTAACGCTTCAGCACAAATGTTTCTTTACCCGCGGGAAAGTACGAGGTCTTTTTCGGCACGAGAATGTATGATGTTACGATGCTATAAAGAGGAAGTTGTAATACATCATAAAATGAATCATAATTCAGTCCCATAATTCCTTTGTGGACTGATTAAGACAGAAAAACAAATACTAAGGTGCTTACTAATCATTTGGTTCTTCTACAAGTTCCGTGAGAATTGAAACGGAGACAGTTGAGACATGGGGCGAGCAATTCAGAGGCGTGAAGTAATTTCAAAGAAGCAGACGTTAACAATTGCATGTATTTGTGCTTTTACGGCATTGAGAATGTTCTTTACATTTTTCTTCTTCGTCACAAGCATTATTTGCATAGTGAAATCAGGAAGCCGCATCGAAAAGTGTAAAGGCCAAGTCAGTTTTTCTCAGAAAACGATCGATGCTCTCGACACCACCAGCACTTTTATCGAGACAACTTTTTCGTCGCTCTTGATCTTTCTTCTCTATCGCTGGAAATGGTTTCACTTCAAAAATTTCCTCAAGGCTCTGCCAAAACAGCGAAGTGCTTGGTCGTGGGCCATCTTGTGGATTTTGCGTATTGTCACGAACGTTCTCATCGATATTATCCCGTCTGTTAAGAATGGTAACTATATGCTGGTCGTGCTCGGCATTTCATTGAGCTTCGAATTCTTTTCAACAACCATTTTTGCCTGTGCGATTCAGTTTGTCTTCCTCACCAAAGTCACAAGATGGATCAATCTTTACTTCACGGATGCCAAATGCCGTTTCATATGGCTTTACCGGATTGTCTTACTTACGTACGGCTTTCGACTGCTCTCACTATTCTTGTATGATTCTTTTTTGGTTGCCAGGCACATCGTACGGGAAAGTGAATATAAGTCATATGACCAAATTTTGCTGTTTTTGGATGCTGGTTACAGAGGTAGTCTATCGTATTTCTTTTTCGGAAAATTTTTTGAGTTTTCTATCCCGGAAGAAGAGGAAGTTGTTCGGGAAGTTCAACTGGAAGAACCAAATGAAGAGCGAGAAGCTGAAGGACGAGGAGAAATCAGAGGTGACCCAGAAAATGATAGGGAACTCGATTCCTTGGCATTATCAGAGGAATCACTTCTGGCCTGAAATCAGCACGATAACATTTGTAAAGATAACAATATGTCTTGAGATGCAATTTGGAATGCAATTTGGCTACGACGAGTACAATTCGTAGTCTATGATTTTGATCTTTGAATCTACGAGTGCTAGTTTTTCTCACTTTGCGCACGAGATGTAACATATAGTCACTTGTTAGAACAATTTTTAAATTGTAATTAGTAATCTGAGATTGCTTTATTTTGCTTTACTTCGCTTTGTGTTTAGTATGGAAAGCTAGCGCTAGTCTCTCAACCAATCAGATGTAAAACTGACAAATCAATTACGACTTGGTCGCCCGCGTTTTCTTGCGCTTTCGGCAGTGAGGTTATGTTTACTTTTAAAATCTCACTGGCTTTTCAAGGTATTTTTCTTTCTTCTGATTCGTTGCTGGTTTTTGTTTTATCGGAAAGCACTCTAATATTAGCACAAGTTCTCGCTGTATCTGCTCTAGTCTTTGTAATATAAATTTACGGAAATGCCTTGTTTACAGAACGGATAATTTTAGTTTCTAGCTGGGAACTCATAAAGTGTTAACTTGCATCCTGTGTGAACCAAACAACAAATGCCATTTTGATTTATTTCCTAATTGGTAGTATCGGCTTGTAAATTTTCAAACAGTATATTTTTTCAATCGGAAATTAATTCAATTTGTTCCTCGTAGCCCAAGCGGGGCTTCTTGATAAATTACTTAATCCAGAGGGGCTTCAATTTGGGGAAAATTTAGGCAGTTATGAATATCATATATCTGAGTCAGCTCAGGATTATGAACCAGTAATCATTTGTAATTGTAGAGGTGATTCAGATAGCTAATAACTAAAAAATAACCGGTGAGCTTCACTTCCGGTTGAGATTTTTGAGAACGTGCCTTCGGCTCTTCAGTTTTAAAGATATCGATATATTTTGTTAAAATGGGTAATTTAGTGTTAACAAATGAGTCGAAAACGTAAATTTGTCACGGTAAAGAATTTAAAGGCTGACGTTTTGGGCGTTAGCATTTCGTCAGAGCCAGATTTTGGTGAAAGACTATTAGCGATTTCATTTTGTCTTAATCTTTGCTATTTAGAGACATTTACACTCAAAATTCGTCTATCCAGTAATAGAGGGGCAACTTAAAAAAAACTCAACAATGAAATTATTCCTTATATAAGACTGACAACAATACGTCATTAATTATTCCTGGCGTGGCAGGAGATGCTGAATTCATATTCAATTCACATTCATAGGTGTCTATCAGTCCACTTTCCTCCAGGTCAAGCTCTGCAAAGATGAGAATTGACCACATTATTTTTGCTTTAGTAGTCACATATTTAAACTTGTTCTTTATACTTCTGTTATTCTGTTATGCCGTTCATTGCATCGTGATATCACTTTTGTGGAGTTTGCTTTTTCAGCGGTCCAGATGTATATCCTCTATTGATGGGAGAGAGGTTTCTTCAGACATTTCCTCCTCCGCTCTCCAAAACAGGGAAAGGTATTGATGTGGTGTTTCTTGTGGATTGCACGCATTGCTACGAACGTTCTCACAGATGTCATTCTAGGTATTAGCAGAAAATATCCCGTAGTTATCGTCTTAGATTTGTCTGCTTCGCTAACGCTTACGCTTCGCAGCGTGGCTCCATCTTCGCTTTCCCGGAAAAGCTGGTTTGTTGGGCGTATTGTATCGCGTAAGTTTATTTACGTATGGCCTTCGAATGCTCGCATTCTTGCTGTACGACTCTCTTTTGGTTGCTAGACACATCTTTCAAGAAAATGAATGCCAGCAGGTCGACGGCATGCCACTAACTTTGGATTCTGTTTACAGAGGAAGTTAGTCATTTCTTTACGGCAAACTTTTTGACTATGTTATCCCGGAACTGGTGGAGCTGACGAACATTTCCAGTTAGAGGGAGTTTCAGAAGTTACCGATATCGATGGAAGAAGAAGATATCGAGGAACGAGAGATAGATTAACTTCTTTGCTTTTTTGTAAACTTAAAATAACGGGTCCGGAACATATCGTGCACTAGACTTAAGTATAGTTTATGATTTTCCCCGAATTTCCTTCCAACATACAAACGCTTTCTCTTGCATTAATTCTGAGAAAGATCAGCTTCCTAGAGATTAGAATGTTCTTTAAATAGGACAAACTTCTTTTCCGCCGGAGCCCGATTTAATTTTCTTTTCTTCTTTCAAAGAAGAATGAAATACACGAAAAAGAGGAAAATGTTCGAAAAGTAGCGTGTTTTTGACTGACCTCAGACTGCGTGACATGTCACGAAAATCTACAGAGGCAGATGTTAAACGTAAGTTTGATATGGCAAGAGTTTCACATTTTTCGAGAAAATTTTACCCAACGCGAAAACGAAAGTGAATGAGGAAAGAAACCACTACGACGCTCAATGAATTGTAAACAGGTGATTACCATAGTTAGATAGACACAACTTTCCCAAGCTTTTGTCATGAGAAAAAGCAAACGATTAATTCATGAAAGCGTCACGCGTTGTGTGACTCGGTATTGAACTCGTTAGAAGGAATAGTATGGGGAACAAAATACGGTCGATTCACACCGATAAATATTTCGAAATACGAAAGTTTTATACGTAAAATCGATAGAACTTACTCACATCTTGTGTTTCCGCTGTGGTTTCTGGCGATTTCTTCCGTTTTAAGCATGTTTTGCCATCACCGTTATTACTATAGGCCTGTTAGAAGACGAAGTAAAATCTGTTGTAAAACTTAAAAACGGCAGGGAGCGCCGAAGACCACAACGGTTTCGCAAGATGTGAATAATTTCTATTGATTTTACGCGTAGAATGTTCATATTTCGAAATATTTATTGTTGTAAATTGACAAAATTTCGTTCCCCATAACGTGTTCAAATTCTCAACGGTTCCTCTCGTAACTTAAAACCGAGTCACACAACGCATGACGCTTTCATGAATTAATCTTTTACTTTTTCTCGAGATATGAGCTTGGGACGTTAAAGGGAGAGTCTTTTCCCCAACAGCGCACGATGGATCTTATTGGTTAGTTTGATGTCGCCTTATATCTGAAAGTGTAGTTGTTTCGGATCAAAAGTCTATGACGTCAGAGGGTACCTGCACTCCGTTACCCTCGAAATCTTGACCACGTGAACAAAGAGGTGTAGTATCTTGTAGTCTCATGCTCTATGTTTAATATTCATCAATAAATTTTCGATTTATATTCTCGCTGCGTCTTAAAGTGTCTTTGCTATGCTCCATAATAAATCACTCGAGGAAGGACTTCACAGCCAAGCTCATGCTGGCGGTCAGTGCCTGGGACAAATTGTTAGTCGGCGATGATTGTTCAAAGATTTGCTGTAACGCTGTCCCAGGCCGTGCCCGCGGCTACGTTGCAGGCATGTCCGAGGAATATCGCAAGAAGACCCTCTGAGAACAGGCTTATCAAGAAATAATGGTAATAGGACCGAGTGGAGTTCGATTCGGTCTGTAATCATGGCTCATGGCTCGTGTACGACGACCTGACTGACGTCATTAGAGTAACAGTTAGCACAGGGGCACAGAGGAACAGTAGGCACAGAGGAACAGTGGGCACAGAGGAACAGTGGGCACAGAGGAACAGTGGGCACAGAGGAACAGTGGGCACAGAGGAACAGTGGGCACAGAGGCACAGAGGCACAGAGGAACAGTGGGCACAGAGGAACAGTGGGCACAGAGGAACAGTGGGCACAGAGGAACAGTGGGCACAGAGGAACAGTGGGCACAGAGGAACAGTGGGCACAGAGGAACAGAGGCACAGAGGAACAGTGGGCACAGAAGAACTGTGGGAACAGAGGAACAGTGGGCAAAGAGGAACAGTGGGCACAGAGGAACAGAGGAACAGAGGAACAGTAGGCACAGAGGAACAGAGGAACATTGGGCACAGAGGAACAGAGGAACATTGGGCACAAAGGAACAGTGGGAACAGAAGAACGGTGGGCACAGAGGAATAGTGGGCACAGAGGAACAGAGGCACAGAGGAACTGTAGGCACAGAGGAACAGCGGAACAGTGAGCACAGAGGAACAGTGGGAACAGAGGAACAGTGGGCACAGAGGAACAGTGGGCACAGAGGAACAGTAGGCACAGAGGCACAGAGGAACAGTGGGCACAGAGGAACAGTGGGCACAGAGGAACAGTGGGCACAGAGGAACAGTGGGCACAGAGGAACAGTGGGCACAGAGGAACAGTGGGCACAGAGGAACAGTGGGCACAGAAGAACTGTGGGAACAGAGGAACAGTGGGCACAGAGGAACAGTGGGCACAGAGGAACAGTGGGCACAGAGGAACAGTGGGCACAGAGGAACAGAGGAACAGAGGAACAGTAGGCACAGAGGAACAGAGGAACATTGGGCACAGAGGAACAGAGTAACATTGGGCACAAAGGAACAGTGGGAACAGAGGAACGGTGGGCATAGAGGAATAGTGGGCACAGAGGAACAGAGGCACAGAGGCACAGAGGAACAGTAGGCACAGAGGAACAGCGGAACAGTGGGCACAGAGGAACAGTGGAACAGTGGGCACAGAGGAACAGTGGGAACAGAGGAACAGTGGGCACAGAGGAACAGTGGGCACAGAGGAACAGTAGGCACAGAGGCACAGAGGAACAGTGGGCACAGAGGAACAGTGGGCACTGAGGAACAGTGGGCACAGAGGAACAGTGGGAACAGAGGAACAGTGGGCACAGAGGAACAGTGGGCACAGAGGAACAGTAGGCACAGAGGCACAGAGGAACAGTGGGCACAGAGGAACAGTGGGCACTGAGGAACAGTAGGCACAGAGGAACAGAGGAACAGAGGAACAGTAGGCACAGAGGAACAGAGGAACAGTGGGCACAGAGGAACAATGGGCACAGAGGAACAGTGGGCACAGAGGAACAGTGGGCACAGAGGAACAGTGGGCACTGAGGAACAGTAGGCACAGAGGAACAGAGGAACAGAGGAACAGAGGAACAGTGGGCACAGAGGAACAGAGGAACAGTGGGCACAGAGGAACAATGGGCACAGAGGAACAGTGGGCACAGAGGAACAGTGGGCACAGAGGAACAGTGGGCACAGAGGAACAGAGGGCACAGAGGAACAGTGGGCACAGAGGAACAGAGGCACAGAGGAACAGTAGGCACAGAGGAACAGTGGGCACAGAGGAACAGTGGGCACAGAGGAACAGTGGGCACAGAGGAACAGTAGGCACAGAGGAACAGTGGGCACAGAGGAACAGTAGGCACAGAGGAACAGTGGGCACAGAGGAACAGTGGGCACAGAGGAACAGTGGGCACAGAGGAACAGTGGGCAGAGAGGAACAGTGGGCAGAGAGGAACAGTAGGCACAGAGGAACAGTGGGCACAGAGGAACAGTGGGCACAGAGGCACAGAGGAACAGTAGGCACAAGAGTAGGAATAGAAGAACAGTGGGTACAGCAGAACGGCAACAATATGTAATTAATCCATCCAGGCTTGTTGTTGTTATTTATTTATTTATTTATTATTATTTTTTAAAAGTAGTCGGGACGGTGGAAAGAAGCCTAACAAACGAGCCTTAGAGCTATATTAAACGACCTAGATTTCTACGTTTTTTTTTTTTCACTGCAGGATTGGTATCCCTTCATAAGCAAAATTAGTATCTGCGGTATTCAATTTAAAAAAAAAATTAAGAAAATGATGCAGTAGGCACGGAGGAAAATTAGGTTCAGAGAAACCGTGGGCTCCGAGGAATAGTGTTCATAGAGGAACAGTAGGCACACAGGAAAGGTTCGCACAGAGAAACAGTGAGCACTTTTTGTAAGAGGAGCGCCAACATTCGAAGATGACTGGTTTAATTTCTATCTATAAGAATACTATTTTACCATCAATACAGCAGAAGAAAGTAGAATTACAAATTTCATTGCCCAGTATATTCTTGACATTGTCTAGTGATCATTAAGTAGCAGGAAGTAAAACTGTACGGTGTAGTCCTTGCTGGTCAAGGCCGACATCCCTCGCCGCCACTATCAACGGCTTTTTTAATCTCTACTTGTTGTTTCACCAGCGTGTTTGTTCGGTTATTTAGTTTAGAAATGGTACATTTGGGCACCGAAAAGTGCACTACTGAAGCTAAAGACACATCAGTAGAGCCCGTTGTAATCATTTTGTTATGCGTGTTAGTTGTGTATCACTGTTTTTCTCCGTTTTTATTAAAAAAGTCAGTAACTTATCTTAATTGAATGAGTTTACTGTATTAAATTGCTATGCGTCATGCTGTTGTCCATGGTTGCCAATGACTCCAATGAAAAACTTGAACAGTAGGCACAGAAGTACAGTGGAAAACTAGGAACGGCAGCATAGAGGAACAGTGGGTGCAGAGTGACAATGGACACAGAGGAACAGTGGGTAGAGTGGAAAAGCGGAAATATGTAAACGATCCATCCAGACTTGTTGTTATTATTTATTTATTTTTAACAGCAGTCGTAACAGTGGGAAAAAGGAAAACAAAGGAAATTTCAACTGGACGACCTAGATTTGTACACAATTCACTACAGGATTGGATAAAACAGATCTGCTAGTTTAATACTTGCTTTGGATAGCTTCCTTTTGTTTGTTTGTTTTCAATAAAAAATGAGTATAAAAGGTTATCCCACTCGCTATCGCTTACAACTACTGCTTACTTTTTTTAAGGTGAAAAAATATGTTTGAAATGAAGTTTTCCTCGTCTAACTAACTATGAGATATTTTAGGGTAGTACATCTCAAAGGGGGCAAGGAAGGGTTAGTTCTCCTCTTAACCAACAAAACTAACTGAAAGCACTTATCACTCAATTATTATATGGTTATTAAGAAACAAGAACAGTAAATAAAATCACATTAACTCAAATCCTCTTTCATGTAACTGAAACAAAATTTATCGTACTCAGATCACTTAGCACTGTTTTTTCAATTCAATTCAATAATAATTTATTAGAGTTAAAAAAACAGGAAGCCTTCTAGTACTTTCTCTGGAAGGATAAATTTCTTGGAAGAACCATTTTTTTAACTTGCAAACATTCCCTGGAACTTCTAGGGTAATGCAAACCCAAAATACTTTGAGACCAAAAACATACATATTATTCACATTTTCTGTATCTCACCTCACTATTTCCTCATATTCTAAACGATTTGCTAAATATTCATTTGTCTCAGAGGGTCACTCAGTCATTGATGGCAATAGACTGCTCATCTGTCACATGAACTCCAATTAAAAAATAATTCCAAAAAAAGAAGAGCCATTTTTATTATAATGGTCAAGGTAACTGGAGGTTTTTTTATTGCAGTAACAATGGCCTGCCTACACATGAATAAACCACAGGGAAAATATTTCACACTAAAAATGCTTCCAAAATCTTCAAAGCCACCAGCTGTATTAATTTTATCATATTTTTGTCAACAGGCACTATAATAATTATTAGCTTTTCACTACATCAGCCAGTCGGCTTGTTTTTTTTTTTGTTTGGTTTTTTTTTTTACATTTCAAGTCTTGTACACATTTTCAACATTTTTTACAAGTAGAATGGGCTTATATGCAGACTGAATGATTTATACCGGTCAATATTTTTTACCCCTCAGACACCAGCAGCAACTGTCAATGAGTAGGAAATTATTTCAATTGATGAAAAACTAGTAATACCATTGTCAAATCAGGATCGAATTATAATTATCACAAAAAATGCTACTGGTAAAATCGAGTAAAAATGTGTAAACCAGTTTATATTGTTGAGGCCTGTAGTTTATTCATGTTTGGACTGTGTTGCTGGCCCTGTATAATATGTAAAACAATGTTCCAAACGTTGAAAATTGAATGAAGTCAGTAACAGAAATTGAGGTAAGTGTCACTTATTCCATAAAAAAATCAGCAAATGAAACGTCAAACTTCCCTGAGTATAAATGTATGAAAAATTGTTGGTCACAAAAACCCGAAGTGAAAAATTGCACGGTGATAAACTGCATTACTTAGCAATGAGCTAGAGGAATGTACCCTTACATTACTTCTAGTTGTCTAGTTGTCCTCTGGTGTGATATCGTGCTCATTCTTTAAGCGGTTTTTATGTGGTGACTGGTTGAGAAATTTGTTAAATAGGTCCTTTGTAATTATGGATTTGTCTGCCCGCTCATTAAAGGCTTGGAGGTATTTTTCCCTAGTCACCTCATATGTGGCCAAGTCTTCATCATTTATATCTGCCGGGAGCTTCTTGTAGAAGACGGTGCTTCTGTCGACGGATACGACAGTGCCAAATCCATCTGTTGCCAGATTTTCCATTGTGCCACTTAGAACCTCAGCAGATGGCCTCGCGTTCCCACTAAAATTGCGCTGGGCCAGACGTGTAGACACAAAAGGCCCTTTACAGAGCAGGATGCGCCTCTGCCGTTCATAGTGGTCACTTGAGGCATTCTCTGTATTGCACTTCACAAGCTGCAAAACATGAAACACCTTTTTAGTAATCCAGTAACAAGTACTGCATCTGAAAATGATGATTCCTGATAAGCTGTTCATCAAGGAATTTTGAAGGATTGATGCTATTGTGTTATGAAAACATCAAGTTCTTTATTAGTTGTTGTTCCTTTTCTAAGTATATGAACAGCTGTAAGTAATCTTTCAGGATGAATATTTATTGATTATTTTTTTTAATTTGTAGAAATTCTGATGGACAATGTTTGTCGAACCATTTCTAGCATCAGTCATCAGATGTCGAGGTTCAGTAAAAAATAATGATCTGTTATCAAGCAGTTAATCAGACTTAAATTTGCAGCTAAAGAATTTGGCTCAACACTTATCAATGTTGTGGCGACAAACTGTAGACATGCCGGTTTGGGCGCTTTGATTTTTGTGTACCTTATTGATACTTAATTTTTATACTTTGGTAAGATAGTATTTCGCAGGGTTTATTTTTGCATATCCAATAGGCAAATATGAAAAAAGGATATTAAAATTCATGATTCAAGCATTTAATCTTGATTTTGTGATTTATACATAAACCAAGGTATTCATCAATAAAAATGAACTGAAATAAAAAGGAAATAAAAACAGAAAAGCAATACACGGCCTGGTTTCCTAGGCTTGTATTTTTCAAATTTCATGTTTATGGTTCCATGGCTATGCCCTCTGTTAATTTGTTTCTCCAAGAAATAGTCACACTTGTTTTACCAGTTGCTTTATTATTGAACAACCGCTCACCTGGTCAAGGATTCTCCTCTGGGCTGTAAAATACTGGCACAGTGTTATACTCCTCTGAATAGTTAATGAGCTGATGACTTGTGGTGGTGGTGATTTCTCTTCTTCTTGGAGAAATTTTGTCAGCTGGTCGTATAACACATGGAGAACAGCTGCCAGCCTCAGCACGTGCCTGTCATCTTTTGAAACATCTTCTGGGCAGATGTTTCTCGCCCACTGACTATTAAGGGATGCAGAGATGCCATCTATAAATTCCTCGTACTTTCTGTTGCCATCCTGGTCTAGGGAGTACGTTACAAGGCCATTTTCAGAATGAGAGAACTCATATATGGCAGAATAGACAGCTCTGAAATATAAAATAAGAGCACATATTGAGAAAGGTTGCTTGGAAGGGATCCCTCCAAAAGCAGGAACAAGTAGACAGGAATCGATGCATAAAAGCCTCCGGAAGGCGTAGAAAAAAGGAGAATTGGTGTTAAAACAGCAGTGGCAAGCATAGGTACGTGCCTATACAGGTGGAACGAAAGGCGAATATCAGAAAAGGTAGGATCGTGTCATTCGGCAGTTCCTGTCCCAGTCACCGAGTACCATGACTTGTCGATGGATCAAGAAGAAGTATTTGGTACCGGAGTGTTTCAAAATCCAAACAGTTTTAGCGACGATGACTTGGAAGATGGCGCGGAAGTCAATGCTAGAGAAAATGATTCAACAGGGGATAGCAGTAGCGAGGAAGAGGAATATGGGACTGATAACGACAACAATGTGAAGATCACGACAGAAGACACGTATCATAGAGTTCTGGAGTATGCTATGTATATGAAGAGCCTATCGCAAGATTTGCAAGCGAAATGTGATGCACCTACAATGAAAGTAAATGTGACTCAGTGTGTTGGACGGAGCCTTCTATTATTTTCATCACGTACACGTTACTCCAGGCCAGACGCGGAAGAATGCGACGAGAGGTTAAACAGCATTTTAAATGCATTTCAATTCCAACAGTTGCCGATGCCCGGAGATGGAGACTGTTTTCTACGTTGCATTTACATCACTTTAAGCTCTTTTCTAACAATAAATCAAGGGAACTCAAAACTGATCACGTACTTGAAATCGATCGGTATCAGCACGGAAAGGTCTAACGAGGATAAAATAAACGTTCTCAGACAGTTGATTGTGCAAGAATTCACGGGGCCCAATCGGCACCTTTACGAACCATTTATGATAACAAACACCACTGATTCATATGATACAGAAGCTCAGAAGTTCCTTAGGCCAGGCCATTATGATTCTGAATTAGGAAACTGTGTGCCAATGGCAATGAGTAATATCCTGCAAATACCGCTGGTTATTTTTACATCGATGGAAAATTATCCCATTACACAAATAATTCCTAGAACAAGAGTGCTTTCCGAAGTTCCGATATACCTCGCATATAATCATGGTGGCAGCGGACACTATAATTTGGCAGTTGAAGTAACTCACACGCAGTCAAATTCAACTACAACTGAAGCAACCAGCAAAGAGGCAGACAAGCATTTGCAAGTTGAGGCCGACGTTCCCCCTCAACATGAGGCAGGGTGCTCGTGTGGTCGCGGAAACCCAGGGAAGACAGGGAAAAGTGAATTCTGCAAACAATATAAGTCACGCTGTCCTTGTTTTCGTAATCTGCGAGGCTGCAATGAAAAGTGTTCCTGCCGTTTGTGCGCGAATCCGTTTGGTAGAAAAACTCAAGAAAAAGGGATCTTTGGTCCGCTACCAAGAAAGAGACAAAAACAAGATCTTCAGAAAGATATGAAGCAGACAGACAAAGGATAAATGGAAAAGAAAACAGAAGAACCCATCGCTACAATTTGGTTTGAAGACGAACTGTATGTCATTGAAGCGTTGTTCTTGTCAAGCAAATTGGCTTCTTTTTTACATCCTTTTTTATTTCATAACAATTTTTCCTAAGAACGAATAAATCATGTCCTCTTCTAGTACAGCGAGAAGAGGACATGATTTTCTGTCTAAAGTTTAATGATTGAAGTCATTTGATTAAATTTTCAAAAAGGAAGTTACCTTCTGATGGTCCTCCTTTGCTGACCTTTTGACAGTCTGTACTATTCACCAAGCTTAGGTAAAGTAGCCCTTCACGATTTTGTTACATGTCTGGCCGCACAGGCTACCTCTAAAGACGTGGCTTTGAGCACTCAAACATTAAATGAACTGAAAGGACGTTGAACACTTCATCAACCCAAAAGTTCAAACTGACCCGAAATGACTACGGTTTACACTGACTTCAAATACTTTCGCGGACCTCTTCAAAGGGCCAAAAGGTGGATTTCGATCATTTTATTTTTGCCTTTCATTTTCTTACTATCGTTGTGATGACTGGGTTTCAAACTCCTGTTTTAAAGTGAATAGCGCAATATTCACAAAGACTTCTTGATGAAAAATAGCAGCAATACAATGAGAGAAAAACTCTTGCATGTGTAAAAGTTGCTTTTCGCCAATAAATCTTTAAACAAGCAGATAAATAAATAAATAATTCCTTTTTTTTCCTACGCCCTTGAATTCTGATACATACAAATTATTTTCTAATTCAAATCCACAAATAACAAAGTCTGCCCTTTTTTATTACAAACCTGAGCTTTCGGTTATCACGTCTCTTGTTGTTTAACTGTAGATTATAAGCTTCAGGAAAATGTGCTTTGCCTTCTCTCCAGATCCCTTACAAGTAGCCCAAGATGTATGGATGGCACGGGGGACAAGGGTCAAGATGCAAGGCTCGCCCAATAACATACATTCTAAGCGTTTTTACTAACATCGAAGGTGTATATGTTACCTGAGTGCCAAAAGGTAGCAAAGAAACGCGCAATTTTTTTTCAAGAAGTATAAAAAACTCTGAGCTAGGCATCGCGGTGCAAAAACCAAGAACTTACTGTTCCTCTGTGCCCACTGTTCCTCTGTTCCTCTGTGCCCACTGTTCCTCTGTTCCTGTGTACCCACTGTTCCTGTGTGCCCACTGTTCCTGTGTGCCCACTGTTCCTCTGTGCCTGCTGTTCCTCCGTGCCTCTGTTCCTCTGTGCCCACTGTTCCTCTGTGCCCACTGTTCCTCTGTTCCTCTGTGCCTACTGTTCCTCTGTGCCCACTGTTCCTCTGTGCCCACTGTTCCTCTGTGCCTCTCTTCCTCTGTGCCTACTGTTCCACTGTTCCTCTGTGCCTACTGTTCCTCTGTGCCCACTGTTCCTCTGTGCCTGCTGTTCCTCTGTGCCTCTGTTCCTCTGTGCCCACTGTTCCTCTGTGCCCACTGTTCCTCTGTGCCCACTGTTCCTCTGTTCCTCTGTGCCTACTGTGCCTCTGTGCCCACTGTTCCTCTGTGCCCACTGTTCCTCTGTGCCTACTGTTCCTCTCTGCCCACTGTTCCTCTGTGCCCACTGTTCCTCTGTGCCCACTGTTCCTCTGTGCCTACTGTTCCTCTGTGCCCACTGTTCCTCTGTGCCCACTGTTTCTCTGTGCCTTCTGTTCCCCTGTGCCCACTCTTCCCCTGTGCCCACTGTTCCTCTGTGCCTACTGTTCCTCTGAACCTACTGTTCCTCTGTACCTACTGTTCTTCTGGGCCTCTGATCCTATGTACCCTATGTGCCTACTGTAATCGGTGACGAAGGTAAATAACTAATGACGTCAGTCAGGTCGTCGTACACGAGCCATGAGCCGTAATCATTAGGGTGATTAACAAAATCGGGCGACCGCGAAGCGGGAGCCCGATCTGTTTATCACGAGTAATTTAGTGTTAACAACTGAGCTGAAAACGCAAATCGGCCACCGTAAAGGATAAAATAAAAAAGAAAAAGGAAAAAAAAACCCTTTGCGGTGGCCAATTTACGTTTTCAACTCAGTTGTTAACACTAAATTACCTGCTATACTCTCCCACCGACGCAGCACCACAGTTTCTTCAGACTTACCCCTTTGTTTATCACGAGTATGATTACTGACACGAAGTCCTGTTACCAATTAAACAGAACTATGGCAAAATTCGGAAAAGAAACGAGACATCAGTCATACGTTTTCATAAAAAAAAAAAACACCTAGCGAAGTCGGCGAAATGAGAGAGAAATGCGCACATGACGCGTTTTGTCCACTTAAACAGGCATGACGTGTTAAGTGTCCAATTACAAGCATGACGCGCACCCTGTCCTGTTGGTGCTCAATTCGGGCTGGTGATAACGTCCGAAAATTTCGTTATAGTTTTGATTATTAGTATATCCCACACGTCAAGTGCTTAGTTTCCAACCATTTTACGGTATATTCAGAGAAATTAAGTTATTTTTTGGTATGTGCGTGGCATTTACTAGAACAACTTTTCATTAAGTGTCGGTGAGAATGGTGGATATCCACCACTATTCACCTCTCCTCCGGCGTATAATTTTTAACTAGTATTACGTAATTTTATCCTTGGTTACTGGAAGAAAAAAAAAACTATTTCCTGCTGATCTTCAAAGTCAGCAGCGTGTTATTCGAGTGAGGTCTTTTAATACGCGACAAGTCAAAACAAGTCACAACAAACAATGCTTTAGTTGAAAACAATGAATCGGGTGTAATTGAATTGTAGCGAACTTGATATTTTGACAATCCACAAAACGACTGTTAGTTTTGATGTGCTAATTTATGCGTCAGCAAGAAAAAAAATTGTACGCATAATTTTCCTAATTTCTGATAATTTTTTCTTTCATCCCCATACTTTGAACCTTCTTAAATCTCCCTTGAAGGTCTCTGCCACCAGGGGTCGACTGCATTTGCACCAGGAAACTTAAAACAAGTACTTTTACTCGATAAATTTTGACTTGTGATTCCAACCAACAAAGGCGTAACCAGGCCGGAGAGAGGTTCCCAGTCTATCTCCGCCCTGGCGTAACCCACTCTTAAAGAAAACAGAAAAATGAAGTAAAGGTTCGTCCTTGTTGACTGTGATGTCTCTCTCTTTATTTCTTCAAATATTATATTTAAACCTGGACAAAATTAATTTAAGGCGAAGGTAGGGCAACAGACCAAAGATCTACTTTAAATTGCTAACTCAGATAATCATTCGTAAAATTGCAAAAGATTCCGCGCTCCCCCAACCTTAATGATAATGAGTTAAGTTGACTTAAATATATAAATTTCATAAGCTGCCTAATTTATCTCAAATTGATGCCCTTGTGACTCAAGTGATTTATCAATAAGCTACAATACCAGCTACTAGGAGCAAATTAAATCGATTTTCGATTGGAAAAATATGCCGTTAAAAATTAACATGTCGACACTACAAATAAGGGAATTATTCAAAAATTACATATATTCTGCAATTGCTAAGTTTGGGTGACACACGCGGAGTGCCACTTTGTGAATTACAATCTAGATACTAACATTTTCCCTTTTGTCAACAAGGCATTTCCATCAATTCTCCTCAGAGTAGTTAACTTTTTCTCTTTCTTTCTTTCTTTCTTCTCTTTCCCGTTCTCTCCTCAGCCCCTTAATCCTAAAGAACTGCTTGTTAGTAATTCTCCAGTCTAGTTGCTATACTTTTCTATGTAAAAAGTGCCGAGAATTTAGTATCACATTTGATACCTCTCTCCAGCTAAAGAGCTCGTCTATTCTTATCACTTGCCTGTACCATTACTGATTCTGTTTTGAGAAGCTACATTTTGAACACTCCAGGATCAGAAGGTTAACTTGAACTAATAATATTCAGAAGTACACAATAACCTAACCTATACCGTTAAGCTCACATACTCGACCCTTTACATAATTACATCAGTAAAAAATTTCTCCACACATGGCCCATGATACTGAAAAGCAGTTGTAAATCTGGAGGGAAGGTCAGGAGAGGGGGGGATGGACAACAGAACCCTGCTTCCATATAAGACCAAAATTCTTGCAATGAAAGGATCCAATATTGTTGCTAAACTTGAAGAATTAGTACTCTTGCCTTGAAATATTTCTCAGATTATATAGGTTTAAGTGTTAAAAAGAAAATGTCTTTATACTCTACATCATAGTTTGAACCCAGCTTCCTTCCCCAGCAACCCCCCCCCCCTCTCAAAAGTTTGGATTTACCCCTAACAAGGAAAATTTCTCTATCAATTTCGAATTTTATCGGTGATCATTTCTGTTATTCTCATGTCCTTAATGTTTTGATTCAGTAGTAATGATGTAAGGAGAAATTACATGCAAGTAATTACTCTTAGGGGTCAAAGGGTTAAGTGTTAAAAAATAAAGTTAAACTAATCCAAGCTAGCCCTGACATTTCTTATTCCAGAATGTTTTGGTGTTGATGCCATTAGCCACTATCTGACTATGCTGTTGCTTCTTGGTTCAGCATGACACCTGCAACATGGTTCACCATGCCAGATGACTCAGTTGACCTTTCAACATGGACATCACCTTCTTTGTTGGTCTCTGTTATTCCAGGGTTTTCATCAGTAATCATTGGTTGAGTCTCATTCCTGGCATTGGCAACTTCTTCAGTCTGACCGGTTGAAGTACTAGTACTTGTCCCCTAAAAAGGAAAGCAGTGAGGAACTTAGCTAGCGAGCAAATCACAGGCTGTGAGATACTGAAAAATGGGTACTATAATCTGGAGCCCTTTCACCCCCTTGATCAAGATATCAATTCCTCATACTATTTGCCATACATTATCTATAATTTTACATCAAGGAAATTGGTATAAAATCAAAGAATTACTCTGGGTTGATATTTTTCTTACCTCTCTTACCCCTCTGCTTGAAAATTTGATTTTAATGAATTGAAATTAATTTGATGTCACTCCTAGGAGTGAAGGAGATTTTGTATTCAATTTTATACCAAGTTAGTCAGGTTCTTTCAGGTTTATAGCAAACCTTGAAATTCATAGAAACTTTTGAGCACAAAAGTTAAGCATGTAATAGTTTGATACACAAAAATTAATTAAACAGTTTCACCGTTTTTTAGAAATCAAGAAAAAGCTTTCACCCTTTAACTCCCAGAAGTGATTAACATAAAACTTCTCCCTACAATATCCATACATTCTTCAGCAAACAGGTGATAAGAATATTCAAACTTATCAGATAGAAGCTGCTATCTTGATCTAGCACCAAGTTCTCATAAATAATTTACAAGGAAATGTGTAGCAGCTGCAGGGGAGAATTAATAATCAGATCTTGGAAGTTAAAAGGGTTTCTAAGGGCACCTCAATATATAAGCTACTTGGTTTGAGTGCAGATTTTCACTTATTCTCTTTTAACATGTTCTTCATTCTGCACCCTGTATTAATTCAAGGCTTGAAATCATTTTGTGGCTGATGCTGGTCAAATCTATTTTTGGTTGGGCACAACCCAATTTTGGCCGGACAAATATCGCATCTTAATAACCCCCCCCCCCACCCCCCAGTAGAAAACAAGTCTATCTACTGTGCTTTTATTGTAATGCAGCTTTCAACTCAATAAAGGTGTATATAAAACCTGAGCTTAGCGTCAAATTCTTCTTTACATTCATAAACAACAAGACAAAATGTTTGGCCATCCAGACACTATCCACTGACTAAATGATTGTTGCAACTCTCACCTTAACAGGTGACTTATCAGGATGATTCTTTCGTACATGCTTCAGACGGGCACCAGGCTGGGTAAATGTCTTCTCGCAGTAGTCACACTTGTATGGTCGACTCCCAGTGTGAGTGCGCACATGACACACTAAGGTGAACTCCACTGTGAAGTCCTTGCCACAGATGTGACACTTGTAAGGTCGTAATCCTGTGTGGATGCGGCTATGGCGCTTGAGATCATTGGTCTGAGTGAAGGTCTTACCACACTTGTCACACTTGAAAGGGCGTATACCAGTGTGGATTAACTCATGCCGGGACAGTGTATTCCTGTGTGTGAAAGCCTTTCCGCAAGTGGTGCACTTGAAGGCCTTCTCCTGGCTGTGTGTCCTCATGTGGGACAGCAGAGGTGACTGCAATGCAAATGCACGCCCACAGATCTTGCAAGAATATGGCTTCACTCCTGTGTGTGTACGGCTATGGGCTTGAAGACTTCCCTGCTGTGAGAAGGCGCGACCACAGAGGTGACATTTGTATGGTTTCTCTCCAGTGTGAACCAGCTGATGACGCTGCAGGTGTTTATGCAGAGTGAACTCCTTGCCGCACTCTGTGCATTTATGCTCTTTCACTCCAGTGTGAATGAGCTTATGGCACTGCAGAGTGTAGTTGCGAATGAATGCCTTCCCACATTCATCACATTTGAACTTCTTCAACTTCTCATTTTGTTGACGAGCATATTCTTCTGTAACTTTGATCTTGGGAATTGAAGCTCGTGGACCAACAGGCTGAGGGACAAAAATGCTCCTCTGTTGTCCTGATTTTTAAAAGGAAAAATCAGGTTAGGAACTCACTTACTATGGTCTATGTGCTACGGTCTTCAGGCATAAGTAAAATGATGCAAAACACCCATTCAACTCTTTTACCTTCCCTAAGTTCTGGTTAGTAAATCTCCCCTCTTACTATATTATCTTGTAAATTAATTAAGAGAAGCTGGTGTTATATCAAGCTAAAATGCCCTAACCGAAGAATTTTTCTTTTCTTATCATGTATTGGATGGATAATGCAGACCTCTGAAGTCTCACACATTGAGCACATATCCTGTAAACTGAACTGACCTTTGAAGACTGTTATTGTTATTTCGAAAGCTTGCCATGCAGTCATATTGTAATCAAATGCGCACATAAGTCACAGGGCAGACACTGTATTTGAAATGCCATCTTGAAGTATAGTTGTGTTTGATTATTAAAATTCTGTTCCTTGTCTGTCCTCCTTCTTTTGGCCTCCTTTCAACCAACATTAGCAGACTGTTGTTTCAAGGCCTGCACAATTGTAACTGTTATTTCTCACATACTCAAGGTTTCTGACTGAAACTGTTGATTTTGAGATAGCAAACTATTTCTTTATAAGGTGATTATTTCCTCTGTACTTGTGACCTTAATGGGTGGTTCAGAATTAATAACATGAGGAGAATAAGATGCTTGTCACTCTTTGGGGTTAAAGAGTGAATTGCCAGTCTTTCATTGAATTGAACTTTTTTATAAGAAGTAGTTAAATACATATTGAATATGTAATAACCATGATGTAATGATCACACCTGTGTTGCACTTGTACTTCAAATGACCAATCAGGGATGCAGGGTTGCTGTACATTTTCCCACAATTCTTGCAAGCAAAGCTCTCATCAGCAGGTTCTGGATCTGAAAGAGGAGAGTGAGGATAATAAAATGCTTTGTAAAATTACTTGTAACTGTCGCTGCCTGTAGTTAAGTCAGATTTTCCCTCCTCACAGAAGCTTAATCCTAATCAGGAGGAAGCAGAATGTTTTCAATTTCTTCTGATGACTCCCAGAAATATGATCAAGTGAAAACTGCATGGTCAGAACCACAAGCAGAAGTGGAAGAACCAACCAATTAGACCTTTCACATACATTATGATGTCTAAGACCCCAAATTTTGTTGCAAGGATTATAAGCAACAGACTCATAGATGCCAGCTGTATCTTGCTTCCAATTGTCTTGGTTTGATTTTCACTACATAATATCTCACTATGCTTCTGATAACCACTGACTTTTTTGCAAGTGGAAACCAGCCTTACATGATCACTGACAGAGGTATTGAAAGAATATAAAGTAGGTTGGCTTTTGTGATCCATCAAGAACTGCCTTCCTATCATTGCCATTATGATAGTAAAAATGTTTCACAACTAGATTTCAGTTTGTAGTATAGATCATTTGTCAACTTAAATTTTTTTAAATTATTGCTGACTCAATTCCCAACACGATCAAACTGGCTATGAGCTACTGAACTCCAAAACTTTCCCGCAAATGGGAAAGAAGAGCAACATCTGAACAGTGAAAGGGAAATAGGAAAAGAAACTGAAAGGGAAAATGAAAGGGAAAACTACCCAGAATGTTACCTTTAGTTTTAGATGCTCCTTTCTTTGGAGGTTTTATACCGAGAATCTTAGCAAACTTTTCACCATAAAATGTCAGCAACTCATCTCCAATCTCAATCTGCCTAGTGGCCATATAATAAATATTTCCATCATATTGAACAGCACGGATATTTTGTTCTGTTATAATCCTGGCACAGTTGACATAGCGTAGCCAGTTGGACTGAAATGCATCTCTTCCATCAACCAAGTGCATCAACTTTCCATAGTCATCTCTCACCTGAAAAACAAAAACATCCCAAAATTTAAGAAGTCTGGAATGAGAATAAGACTTGTGATGAATCACCAACAACTCCCTGTGTTTTACATAGAAATATAGGACAATTTGTATGGAGAATCTAATAGTTCATCAGATGTCACTTTGAACTTTGTGCCTTACACCAAATTAATTAGTTCCTCCTTTTACCCTTAACTCTTGAACTCACAAGACCTGATTGTAAATTCTCCCCACTAGCAGCTACACATTTCCCTGTAAATTAGTTATGAGAATAAATCAGTTATGATAACAAATTAGTTATTGTCCTTAATCGTTCTTCTCCAGCTCTGCTGCAAAAACTGTTGAATGGATCCTTAGACTTTGTCTCAGGATCATTCAATTAAAAACATTTGCTTTGCCTTAAGCAAAAGTTGATCATCAAGAAGTAACATTTGACACTGAAAAATCTTACCTCCCAGACATAAGGGGAGTCTTTGTAGTTTTTGGCCTCCTCAGCAGTCACCTTTTTACCAACAAATGGTCCAAAAAAATCATGTTTGGGAATCACACACTTTGCAAACACTCCCCTGCCAGCTTTAGGAATATTAGATTCTTTTACTTCAAGTCCAGGGGGAACTATGACCTCAGCTTCAGCAACTAAGAAATTAATGGAAATGATAATAACCTTTTGATTAGTACAGCTAATAGATAATTTTTTTTAAAATGGGCTCCTCCATTCAGCTTCAGTACCAGTAACATCTTGAATTATTTTGGAGTACACAGACAACTTGCATGGATTAATTTCACATACCTAACTGAGATTTTTTGTTTAGTGGAGTTCAAAATTACTACCTTAATAATGTACACAAAAAATTACATGCTTCTGATTGACTGAAAAGGAGTGCATTCTCATGTTACACAAGTGTAAAGTTGTGACACAAATGTCAATTTCAAATAGTGCACACACCCTTTCTAACACCCTTGTCTAACTTGACTTGTGCTGTTTTTTCATGTACATCACTAACAAGTAACAACATGAAATCTCTTACAAGCACCTGTAAGACTGCAAATTACACTCACCAGGCTTGTGCTGTTTTGTTGTCTTTTAAAAATTTCCTAGTCCTTATCAATACCAAATTGTACTCAAAATCATTTTATAACCTATACATGTACTAAGATTAAAACAAAAGAAAAATTTCAAAATATGTCTGTGGAGAGGTCTCTTGTCAAGTTTTTGGGAGGTTAACTTATTGAAAATAACAACCAGCCTGTACTTAAATTTAGGGAAGTATAAATCCATCACAATGGCTGGTAGAAAATCAGATTTTTTGTTTGAGGTTTCAACTAAAGGTGGTGGTATGTTGGCTGGCCAGATTTTTACTGAATTCAAGTGGCTTTCCAGTCTTGATCTGCTCATAACACCAGCCTTTGGTATCAACTTTGGTTTTTTCAGACAAAGAGTCTCTTAAATTTTGCAAAAAAGTAGTGACTCTTTTATTATATTTATTACCAACCCAGTCAACAGTACTGAGAATTTAGGGCCTTCATGAACAATAGAAAGAAGAAGTTTCCGTCCCTGAATTGCCACGTGTTTTCTTTTTTTCATCATTTTTTACACCGAAACTTCCTCAGGTGTGTGCTCCTCACTAATGCGCATGTAAGTTTGAATTGGCGAAATCTCCTCTAGGATTCGATCACAAATACACGAATTTGCGCCGAAGAACTGCGCATCGGTTGCAATAGAGCTTAAACTCAGTCCTATATCTGTAAAAATCCAAATGCATCGATTAACATGGTCACATATTCATCACAGGAAAGGAAAACATTTGAGCGTCACCCCACTGTACACTTCAATGGTTTTCTGAAATATCACGCGATTCATGGCAAATATGTTACAAATTTGAAAATGTACCCACGAAAATGTTTTGAAGCGCTGGCGCACCGTTTATAAATGGAAAAAAGGCCGATTTATCAGACAATAACGAGTGATTGTTCCTTCGGTTTCCTTTCCAACCCGCTGGTTTCATTCGCTTGGCTGTAAGTGTAAACCAATACATGCATAAAATATGTAAATACTCAAAACGGAACGAGAGCGCAGTACAGGCTTTTGAAAATGTTCCAGTTTGAGATGTATTTTTTAAAATAATCACGACGGTGCTACACTAAGAGTTTGTACTAACACCTTAGGCTACGGAAGAAATGTTTCACTTTGTAAATCATGAAAGATTAGTAGTGAAGATTTAGTCCTGCCCTGTCTAAACTGTATGCAATTATTATGAACACGCATTCAAATGAGCTTGAATTCCCAGATCACAGACTAGCACAATAATTGAGGTAATTTGCCCTCAAAATACTCGTATTTTCCATATGCAATGATCACATGGGTCACGGTGATCAAATTCTTTCACCTAGAGTGGCTATAATGAGGAAATATGAGAATAGTTTGGAATAAACCTCGAGAATCTTGTTGCTAATTTATGCGAGTCGACCATGTGCTTGGTCTAAAATTATCAATACCAAACTCACGTTTCGTTAGCTCGGCGTCAGGCAAATCTTCCCCAAAATAATACTTCAGCTCGATTATTTTGCGGCGCACTGGTTTCGAGGACGTTCCCCGGTCGACACTTTTGGATTGGCCGTCTTCGTCTACCTCCATTTCATCGTCCTCATCTTCGCTGCTCTCCGAGCCGGATTCTTCACCTTCGCCATCGTCTTCCTCGAAATCGTCCGCGTCTACACCAGTTATCTCAGGATCTGTTTGCGTTTCTGCATCAATTTTATCCACCATTTTCGCCTCCAACTCTTTCTCCTCTAAAATAAAAACACGAGAACATTAACAAATTACTATCAAGCTTGTAAAGGAATGCATAAACATCTCGCGTTCAAAGCACGCGTTCTGTAACATGCTGAGTTACCTCTGCTCTTCTTTGCCGATGAACGCGTTCCGACCCCCATTTATGCGACTCTTGGGTAGCCGTAGCGAAGAACGATAAGATTCCGGCGAGATTTTACTTCTACGAGCGTTTCTTGAGCTCAGTCTGAAGCGTATTAATCGCAGTCAGAGACTACCACAAGTCTTTCCAGAGCATGTAGAAATGCAAGCCAAGAGTGAACTTACTGTGCGAGTACTTCATAGATACAAATTGCGATCTGTCAATCACGTCGACACTACAATAGCTTTTGCTCTCGATTGGCTTACAAAGAACAAATGGCTTTCATAGATTTCCCGCCAGATCTTTTGTTATTTATTTCATTTCAAATTCCTCTCATGGTAGTGATGGACACCTTACGCTTAAAATTCAAATTTACACAGTATCAACTTTCTTCTGTTCTTGCATATCATGAAAATTAATTTTGCTCAGCAGCTCGATCCAAAGTAATATTCCTTTAAACGAAGCTCGAAACTTGAGAAACGTAAAAATAAGGCAATAAATTTTTAAACCAAGGAAAGGTAATTATTAAAACACGTTTCAGGTGTCCAGTTAAACTGGACAGGTAAACCAAAAACCAATGATCTGGTTAATGGTTGCAGCATTCTTACATTTCGTATTTCAATATTTCGAAGACTCAGATGCTTGTTTTTTTTTTTTGTTTGATAGATATACGATATAAAAACAGGAAATGATAACGAAGCAAGAAAACGAACTAAAGATAACCATTGATTTTGAAGAAAGCACATGGACCATTCGATTTCACACATTTTGGCATCGAGTTTCTCCTCTTAAGTGTACGTGACTTTGTCACGCAATAGCTTTAAGGTAATCCGCGTGACAACTGGCAGATGAAGAAAGGGAATTTCTAACCCTTCACTTTCGAAATCTTTCACAATCATCGTCTAAAAATTCGGTTTTTAATATTTCTTATTGAAAAATACATAAACGATTGATTCTATCAATTGTCAAAAGACTCAAAGAAGATACTTCCATCGGAAAGTGTCGCGTGACAAACAAGCTTTCACTTCACTGTTGGTTTTTGCGGCCTAAAATTGTCGTTTTGTTTCTTGTCGAGGTGGAACTAGGCATATATTTAGACAACAGGACTGTTCAAAGATCCAAGGTGAATGAAATTTTGATGTGAATTACAGGAAGCAAAAACTTCAACAACTCGATCTTGCAACTGCTACTGGAGAGTAGACTATTAGAAAAGATTTATAGGAAGAGAAAGCCTTTATATTCTTCGTAGGAGTTTCTTGGAAATCTTCATCAGAAATATCTCTTTCTCGAGGATATACTCAGAAGATCGATGCATTAGTCTTTTTTTTTGTAGGGGTGGGGTGGGAGGGGGCGTATCGTGTTGTAGATGTATTCGTGTTATTCCTTTGAATATTGCCATGCGCGGTTTCTTCACGCATTAAATGAAGATAGATAAATCACAGCTTAAATTATGAATCGATAATCGGATAAAAATATCATTGCTTTAAACCCTGTTACGCTCTTGAGTCGCTGAGAGGTCGGGCATATTGTGGCTCCCACTATGAATAATTAAATAATTGGTATACTTAAAGTACCCTCCTAATTATCTAACTAGAGCGACCTCGATCGACAATATCGAACTCAAACGCACGTTATTCTATTTGTTTTTGTTGTTGTTTGGTTGTGTTTTTCTAAGCTGTCATAATCCCAAGGAAACATAACATGTCTTTCCTCATTACAAAATCAGAAAGCTACTGTAAAATCAGTGAGAAAAATTTGAACAAAAAATAATTAAATTTCAGGTCAGATCCCCGCCTGGGCCAGCTTGGTTTGAATTTCCGCTCTTATCAAAGAGACTACTGTTGCGTTCACCACTCAATTCGCGAGAATTGGCATTTACTCGCGCACTGAGTGAGACAAGGGAAGAACGAGTAAAGAAAAAATACATATACATAGAGATCCTAGCTGCAATAATTTACTTTTATTGTTTACAACCACACACTGCAACAACAGCTTGTTGGTGTCTTGCCGAGAAAGTGAGGTTTTACAGACATTTTTAACTAAGTGTGGAAAGCAATTCGGGATTCCATTGGTTTTGCTTTACTTCGCTCTGTGATTGGTCCAGAAAACTTTCGACACTCTTAGCCAATCAGATGCAAAACTTACAAGAATGCAGACGGCAGCGAGGTATAAACGTTTTCCCGCGCCAAAAGCAGTTAGCTTGTTTACACTTAGAGGAGTTCTTAGTGGTTTTTTGTATGTTAGCCTTTGCTTTGACTGCCTGTTGTGAAAACTTTGGTTTTGATTGCACGATTCTCAATTTGAAAGCGATCTATAACGGACAGTTTGATAATAATTGAAAAGCTTCCCTCTAACAGAAAAAAAGACTCCCTTACAGTTTATTGGCAGATCTTTAGCTAACTTACAAAATGCCACAATGCAAAAACATTTACGTAGAGCACACAAACACAAAAACTCATCTACCTAAAAAAAGGGTTGGTTTTCTGACCCAGCGTATGTGACTATACCTTTGATTCTAAAAAAAAAAAAAAAAAAAACTTTTATTTCCTCCAAATGGTTTATCCTATTTAGAGGAGCTTTTTATGAAATTTGAGCTATTTTTGCGATGTGAAAAACGGCATTCGACTTGAAGGAGGCTACAGTGTATAAAAACGGTTGCTAAAAAGTGAAAACACAAGACATGATATTACACCAAGAAGGAACATGGATGGCCGAAGATGGAGAGGGTTCTTAAAGATCGGAAACAACGAACTTGAAAAAGTTGTTCACAAGCTGTCAAGTTGCCTGTTAAAGAAGCGCTAGTGGTAATGTGTGACTAAAAAACTTTCTTCACATTGGGAAGACAGCCGGCTAGAATTAGAAAGCGAGGCACGCCCAGAGGATTAACAGGAAGTGTCGGTGAATGAAAAATGAGAACGATCGTGCGTTCAACATTCCTCTCAGAGAACTTTGTATCTGCCAGTAGACTGAGGACCACGGAAGGAACCCTGAGGGAAAAGGAAAAAATAGTTTTAGTAACTTACGCGGACATAGAAGAAAAAATGAAGTCATAGTGGGTTTCAAGTTGCACCTTTTATAATAAAATAGCTAAGAAGTTTAATTGTGGCACAAATTTGGTGAACGTCCGTTGCGCTATTTAAGGTTAAAAAATATCGCTAAAGCCTTGCTTCTAGTTAAGGTTCAAATTAGAACTAAAAATGTTTTCCAAGCATTACAAATGTGATTAAGCAGATGACAAGGAAGCTGTTCCAAGGAGTAAGTGCTCTCTGACCAAATTTTTTTTCCTCAAAAAAATGTTAAGCAGAAAAGAGGAATTAGAGACTCCAAGAATCTACGAGCGTAATTCGTTTTACTTACCAATCTAATCATTTCTTCTTTAACGACTCGTTTTATTTCTAATTTTGCCAGATGGATTGAACGTTCAGAAGGACCTGGAAACGAGCAAAAGGGCATAAATGAGATTTCAAAAAGAACCGGGGCACCAGTCGACACCAGGCCTCTCTCCATTGCTAAATGACTCCTTCTCCATAGTTAGGGAGGGCGATAACATTCTACGCATCATACTTTGTTAAAATGAATACAAAAAGTTGACAATTTGCGCATGACCTTTACTTACACAACGAATCATTCTGATCAGGTACTGGAAGTTCTTTACAAACTGTTAATTTTAATGTATTTTCGTTACTTTTCAGAATTTCAATAAGTTTTCATCGCATTAGTCTACTCACCCTCAATGTATAGATATATTTTTCTTTCGCCTTCTGCCTTCGGTTCTTTCCCTAAATATTAACGTAAAAAAATTTATAAGAATTTTCTGTGGAACAGGGTTTCTTTGCTGAGTTTATTTTAATGCAACCAGAAGCATTCATCCTACGTCATACGCTTCCGATGTAACTAGGAGCACATTTTACGGTTTCTCTCTAAATGAGTCAACTCATACAAGTACGGTTTTAAGAGACTTCTTTAACTTAATGGGTTTTTTTTACCCATTTCAGGTCTAAAGAAAATTCCCAGCTTTGCCTTTTGAAAAATTATGAGTAAACATGCATGTAAATAGGAGGAAATTTGAAAAGAAACAGTTCTCTAGAGTATTATCACATGACCTGAAAGAACTCTATTAACCCTTTAACCCCTAAGAGTGATTAGTAACCATTTTCTCCCATCAATATCACCCCAAAAACAAACATTGAGGTCACGAGAATTAAGGAAATGATCACCAACAAAAGAAGCTGTTGATTGTTAAACAAATTCTCTTTGTCAGTGCCATAGGAAATGTATAGAGAACAGTGTGGAGAAAATATATACTGATGTTAGGGTGTAAAGAGTTAAAGAAAGCCAGTACAAGACCTGGAGGGAAGAAGGTTCCACGCACAGTAATGGCTGCCTCAGAAACCTCCGTGATGTTCATAATAGTTTCCTAAGGAAAAACAAAAGACAAATAAATACGTTGACTAAACTACGGACAACGAGCGAAACCAAAGCAATCCTGGAACAATTTCTCGAAAGTGGTTTTGGTTCCCTGTTAGACTTCTCACCTTAGAAGTGACTTTCCACCGAGCTGTTTGAGGAAAGTCGTTGATCTCTACCTCATCCTCGTACCGCTGTTCTTCCTCTGTTTTTTTCTCATCTTGTTTCACCTCCTCCACTGGAGCTTCGTAGCCGATCTTTCCATGAATCTTTTCGGCAAGTTGCTTAGCTAGACCCAGGCCCTAACAAGAAATCGCGTATTACATTATACCTTAAAAGTTGAAGATAACCCTTTATTTTTCAGTCAGGTGTTCTGTTTGTTCTACCCTCGTTAGAAATGCTATTACCATCTTTTTCCGAGTCTCAGATTTACCAGCTTTCCTACATTCCCTCTCTCTACAAGAAGAATATCCTTAGTAAAATATTCAACGCATCATTGGAAGTTCTGGGGTTGGCACCCACACGGAAAAATCAGATTTTCCTTTGCTCCACCCACGTGGCAATTATTTTTACTCAATCTTTATTTATGTAACCCTTTACTGTTTTTGGTATTAGAAAAATTAACCACTCTGATTGAAAACAAGCGTGACAAGAATATGTCACGCAACATAGCGTGGGTGTAGCTTCGTACTCACAGTAAGAGCGGTAACAGTTCCTCCCTTGATAATCTGACTGGCAGCTTGCTGAGTCGGATCCATATTCTGTGAAAGACAAAAAAATCACTTTGACACTACCTTGAAAGACATAAGGTGAGAACAATACTGAGAAGAACTGCTGACGGTTGTAGTTACTGACTTTTCGACAACTTAAGCGGAAATCATCGCCGCCGCAAGAGCTCTAACCATCTCACATAATTTCATAACAAAGCACAACTTTCCACTTCATGTTTTTGAGGAGGGCAAGCACCCCAGAAAAGTGACCCACAATACTTTGTAGCACGAAGCGACTCAGAGTATTACCACTCCCTCCTGGATAAGATGTCAGTCAATCGCAGATTAGCCCCCAGCATTAAGTCATTTTACTTTGTCACTTTGCCGATATCCTTTTAAATTCTGAGAGGCACTGTGAGACTAAAGTGTCTTGTCTAAGAACACGGCACAATGATCAAGCTAGGCTAAGTTTCGAACCCAGACCTCTCGACTCGGGTTAACCGTTACACTACGGCGTCTGTATCTTTTCGAGGGAGAGGAGGGGAGGGAGGAATAGGAAAAGGTAACTACAAAAGAGGGAACCCGTTGTACTCACGTTCGTCCCGGCGATAATCTTCTGATTGATTTTCGCAGCAATACTTGTGGCCAAGTTAAGTTTTGCTGAAAAGCACAGACACAGATGAAATAATTATTTGATCAGTGGTGGAGGCGGATTAAACACATTTTAACGAATAACACACTCATATTCACCTTGTTGCTCTCCTTTGATTTGTTCCCCTTTGGCTTCAGGGGCGGCTTTTTTGATATGAGGTTTGCCTTTACTAAATACTTCCTCCAACTTTTTGTCAATCTGACGGAAAAAGTTGAAAATACACGTTTAGGACACTAAAAGCTGCTTTGCGTGGTTCATAATAAAATAGTCATGAAGTTGGGCATGGCTCCCAGGTGCTAGAAACCAATCTTATTTTCCTGACACGGATCAACTAGGAACATCCCTTCTCCTCCTGAATAGCGCGCATGCTAATCCCAAATAACAAACCCCCCTCCCCTCCCCTATCCACCTAGTAAGGTCTCCCTGACAATTTACCACGACCCTTTTACACAACACAACGACCCAGTAAGAGCTCCTACTCGAAACTTTCGACATCGGAGTAAAGCGTGATCGACGTAAGGCCACCGCCTTTAGAGAACACTCACTTCCTCCACAGCTTTCTCTTCGGCTTCCGCTTCATCATCTGAGTCTTGAAGACCAAGAGCCTGCCAAAGACAAAGAAATAAAACTCACCTCCATACAAGTGACAAAGTGACGTTCCTATGTTGTTATGTTTACATCGTTATATCACCAGTGCAAACCAGGCTATGACTTAAACTACAGCGGAACATGTACACACCCATTTCTGTATCTTTTTCGCCTCGTTAACCTTAGCCTCTTCTTCCGCGTTAAATTTGAATCCTAGAAAAACAGATCAGTTAAAAGAAATTATATTTCAAAAGCATGAAGGACAAGTACTTTTCCTCTGAAGCAACTTCGCGTACGAGGGCTTCAGCTCATTTGAAGGCAGTCAAATAAGTGTTAGCGTGCAGAACAGGGTGTGGCTAACGCGCTCGGCTCGCACTTCTGACTTGCTCGCGTGGTAAGCACGCGCGGCAATACACGCGCGATGGGAAGGTGCGTATTTTACACCTTATGCTCGCCACGCGCGTATCTCCGCTCACCTTAAAACTGCACCAAATGACTTCTGCCATGTAGCCTTACTATGCTAGTCAATATATTAAATCTTTAATTTGATTAAAACAAACCTTTTCCGGTGAAGCCGCTGTTTTTAACTACATTCTTTCCTTCCTGCAAGATAATTAACGTAAGATTTAATTAAAGTAGAGAACTTCCTTTATGAGGGTTGCATAACTCAAAAAAACCAAAGTCATCATCATAACTGAAGCCAATTAGAAATCAAAACTCTATGTAACTGGCCTAAAGCGCGGGAAATGCACGTGACCGAGTCACGATTGGTTTTCATGTTACGTCTGATTGGTTGTGAGAACGACGCTTGTTTCCTGGACCAATTAGAGAGCTTTTTGAAACAAAGCAAAAACAATCCCGATCACTTTCGACAATAGGCAGAAAACTGCTCTATAAGCAAGTCCTAAGTCAACCGAACCAACTTTACCTTTCCCTTGAAAGAAGTAAAAAGTTAGTCCATCTTAAGATACCATTTAGGTATGAATTCTTACCGCCTTTCTCTCTTCTGTATAGTCATTCCAAAGCTTACGAAGATCTTCTGGAACCTCTGCACCGGACAGTTCTAAAGCCTGGAGAATTTACGATGAGAGAGAGACACACATAAAACGACGTTAAACTGTTTTTATCTAAAGTAAAAAAATACATACATTACCAAACCGAGAGATAAAAACTTAGTCCCTTCAAATCTTGCTTTAAATCCCATTTCACTTTGAAATAAAACCTCGTCGCTAAATACTCTCGACATTTACTGCGATTTTCAAGGCTTGTTGGACAAGCGCATTCCCTGGGTTATATGTTTGTCAATCGTAGAATAATCGCCACCATTTCATCATAGTGCCTTAATAATGCGCCATGGCTCATTTAAGCTTCTTGTGTACTCCTGCACACAACAACACACCATCATGACCTGGCCAGGACCCCTCAACTGGAAGTCCAGCGCACTAACCATAACGCCAACGCGACTTTCACTGCCTGGTTCATGGAAAACTTAGGTTATTTTTCTCAATTTGAGCGAATTTTCAAAACAGAATGTATCCAGTTCAGCGCAAGCTGGTTTAAATGAGGTCCTGTATAATGAAAAATTTCCAAGTTTTTACCTTGACGATGTCACCCGCATGTCTGTTGAAAAGATAAAAAAAACACATAAGCTGTTGAAGTTAAATAACAAGCTGAACAAAAATCTTCGATAATTTTCGCGTGAACGATGGTCTTACCGTCCTTGTTCAGGAGTAACAAATGTATAAGAGGTTCCTTTTCTACCAGCACGACCAGTACGCCTGAAAAAAAAATTACTTTGTTTTTACAAGAGAATACTCTTCTTCTTTATATTGATACAAAGTCCAATGCGTTCTGAGGACATAAATCTATGAGGAGATAAATTTAGGACCTGACAATGAAACGGTAATTCATTCGATTGTTAAACACTTTTTTAACCTAAACATCTTTCAAAACGGCTGTTGTAAAGACGAATTCTAGCACAAAGATAAACAGGATTTGACACAATATCAGCTCTTCCCTCTGAGATTGGCGAGAATTTAAATTTGACGGTCTCTCTAAAACAAGACTTGTTGTAAAACTGCTGTATTTCATTTTAGAGAGCGTTTCCTTGGTGCTGACCCGAAATATATTTTACTAGCGAAAGTGAAACATTTCTCCCATTCACCGTTGACCGAAAAGGGGAAAAAAACAGGCAGGAAAAAATTGCCGCACGTGGCTTTTTTCCCGCCTCTTTTCGCTTGATTGTCACGCCACACAATCGATCTAGAAGCAAAACAAAAAGAGCGAGAAAAAAACCCCGTATATCCAGTTCCCGCCTTCTGTGGCTTGTTGCATCAAAAGAAGAGGTACAGATAAGAGTTCACCTTTGATAAAGTAAGTCCTAACTCACCCACATCGATGTACATAATCTTCATAGTGATTCGGACAGTCATAATTCACAACCAAGATCAGCTGTTTCACATCCAGGCCTCTCGCTGCCACGGAGGTTGCAATCTGTGGGACAACCGAGAGAATTCGTGAACTAGAGCTATTGTATCGGCTCAGAGTCCTTTGATTAACACGTGGGGAGACTTCAAAGTTTCAAAACAAAGGTCTAATATAAACTTAATTTCTAACATAATATGCGGTGGTCTTACCATTAAGTTACAGACGCCATTTTTGAAGTCCGCTATTGTGCTGTCGCGATCAAACTGATCCATGCCTGACAAAATAGCAAACACGAATTTATTACAATCCAAAAAGTATAAATGTCAAAAATCCTCAAGAATGCAGTTTGAGAATAAGTTAAAACGTAGTTTCTCTGGTTGTGTGAGTGAAGAAAAGGGGAAGAGGGAGGGGAGGATCGGGAACAAAATCAGCTTCTAAACTACTGCTTGGTTTACATAATAAAAGCTGTCTACCCCTGGGAGGGTGAATGGATGCTATTTATCCTTGTCACTTCCACCCCTCCTCAGAAAGTAGCTTTTCGTCAGGTTGCCCTTAAAGAAAAGCACTGGGCAGAGGACACCCGTCCCGTCGAACAAATGCAATGATTTATATTAAATCGAAGTGATGCGTCCCAAATTATCGGCTTGACAAAAGTGTAAGCCGCCCATACAGAGAAATCCACTCTTCGCCTCTTTTCGATTGTAATCGCTCCACAATCTTGAAGTTCAAAGAGATGAGGAAGGTTATTGCAGTTGCAATTCTTGTCTGGAAACGCTACTAGTGTGGTCACACAAGACTCAATCCAAAACCTAACTGAGGAAACCTCGCTACATTACCTCCATGGAGAGACAGACATGGATAGGACCTTCTCAGTAAATCTTTAAACAACACATCGGCGTTTTCTTGTTTTTCTACAAACACCAAAACGCTACCTAAGAGACGAAACATACACGGTGAGAGACCAAACGCACAGATAGCTTAGCAATAGAAATTATATATTTTTATTAAGATAATATTATAAATCTTATTTTCGCTTCTTTTTTTCTTTTCCTTTCGGTCGGTGCGTATATCCCTACCCATGTATGCACGTGCATATGTGCGTGCGTACGTATGCGAGTAAGCGCGTGTATGCATACATTCGCATACACATGCATGTGGGTCTGTAATAGATATTTGTATATGTTATAATTTTGTAATGCGGTCTAAGGACGTGTGTATATGCGTATGCATGTTTAACAATGTTTCTGTTCTTCTGTTCAGTAATTTCCCTTCGCGTGTTCACCTCGATATCCCACAAGTGAGTGAAAAGGACGAAGGAGACATCGAGTTAAATAAGAGAAGAGAAATTTCATATCTTCGAGCAGTCACGTATTATTTAGTTTATCATATAGACACCGTGGGCTTTACTGACAGTTGTCGATTTTCGTTCTCAGCCGCGAGAAATGCCATTGTTTTTGTTTTTGTTTTTTTCGATTTTGACTTTCTTCAAACACAACTAAAAAAAACTACTGATATTTTACATTACATATAGCTATAGAACGCTTACCGTCCTCCTGGTAAATACCAAGTAACTCAAGTAGCTTTAAGAATTTGTCGTCTTCCTCAATAACAACCTAACAAACAGAGGACACACACGCGTATGTCAAACTAATAACGGCATTCGGTTATATGAACATAAAACCCCTTTGTTAAACGCATCCACAAACTACATGAAGAAGTAAGTTACGGAAAGCTGATGATTCTTGTCTACGCCATTAAAAAGCGTATTTGAAAATGATGACCCTAACCGCGTTTGAGATCAAAGAGCAACCAAACCTTCCGAAAATTATCCTCAAATGTGCTTGAAATTCCTCAAAGGAGGCCACCATTTTCAATCTCGCTTAGCAAACTGGTCGTTTTACTCTTCTCATTTCCATCTCTTAGAGATGTTTGAACATTAAGGTGCCACACAGAAAAAGTATTCTTGACTGAAGTAATGATATATTGCGAAAGCCAGAGCAGCAGTTGTCTGCGAACCGGGCGTTTTGCGTTTGCGTGTACGGTGAAGTTAATAAGCTGTTTTTAAAATGGCTGCGTCCATGATTGGATTTTTTTAAGCGTATGATTTTTTTACCCTATGGAATTAAACTTCGTCTTTGTGAGAATTCTTACCACATGTTGTGTAACATCTGAACAAACAACACTTCGACCGCCAACTTGTATCTTAAAAAACAAAACATTTCAAACATTTTATTTACAACACATTCACTGGGTCCGAAATATCAACAGTTTCCATAAAAGAAGACAATATAAAGCGACGCAGTAACTACAAGTTCAGGAATTAAAACCAAAATTGACTGAAATATAATCCGTTTATATTTTACGTTTTTTTTCCTAACCTCAATTGGTTTTATAAGGATCTTCCGGGCTAGAGCTTCCATCTGGCGAGGGAAAGTTGCAGAAAACATAACCGTCTGTTTGTCCGGTCTGATACAGTCGATAATTCTCATCACCTGAGTAGGAGATAGGAACAAGAATTTTTCATCATTAATCTACCTGTCCACGCTCTTGTATCGTTTCTGCTTATTTGATTCGAGTTTCAAAATGGCTTAACCCTTTCACTCCCTTGATCTCACTAGTAATTCTCCATACTGTCTGCCATAAAATTCTTTTGATGTTAGTTCGGAGAATTTGGTATCGGATCAACGAATAATGATATTTATCTTTGTTCTCATCACTTGTGTGCTTGATGTTATACGGATATAGTTAGGAGAAATTCTCTCTTGGTCACTCACGGGAGTTAAAGGGTTAGATGATTTTTACATATCCTCTTACCTGGGACAACACTTCGCGTGAAAGAACTTGCAAAAACTACCCTGACCACACGACCATTGGAAATGACTTTCTATTCTTTTGAAGTAGAAAAAACAAAGACTGCCCAGATGCAAAGGAAAACTCCTAAGACTATGGCGGCAAGTTCATAACTTAAAAATAAAAGAGGATACTTTTTGGAGGATGAAAAGGCTGAGTGGTTTAGAGCGCTGAACTAATTAATTTTTCTCCTAGTGTCCCAAGTTCAACTCTTTCCTATTTCACCGCCGACAAAATCACTGCGACCGAAGTTTTTCAGAACAACTCGCCATGAATTAAATTCTCTTTGACGAACAGATGAAAATTAAGCAAAGAAATGATCCCCGTTGGTGAGGTACAATTTTAACAAAAGCAGGAAAAAAATCTTTAAAAAATTCAGGATTCACGTGCCTCCCAGATACTAATTGAGCGCTACTACCAGCACAAGTTATCAAATTCCGATGCGAGAGAAAAAAGAACCCCCTAAAATTTGCCTCGCTCTCAAAATGAGGCTTTGTAGCTGAGTTGATAGTAGCGTCCAACAAGTGTCTGAGAGCATGGGTTCGAATATCGTCAAATCCTTGATTTTTGCAGGTTTCTTTTCTGTAATGCAAAATTCTCAGTCCACCTGCGAAGATCGTTTCCTTGCTTGATAGTTTTTTATGTTTTTGTTGTTCTACCTGAGGCTCAAATCCCATGTCAAACATTCTGTCGGCTTCATCCAGAACTAAATACGTGCAACGTCGACAATTTGTCACCCGACCTGGAAGAAAAACATTTGGCTTATCAGCTTGGGCAACTAGTCCAATTGTTAACTAAAAGCAACAATAAAAACATATCGTTATCGTTTGAAATTACCATTATTCGCCGTCAGCATGTCTATCATCCTGCCAGGAGTGCAAACAATGATTTCTGCTCCACGTTTGAGCTCTGCAATCTAATGAAAAAAACCGTTATGACCAAAAAAGTTAATGGAGAGGACTTCAGCGAGGAAAATCAACAGACTTTCAGGTAGGTATTCCTTCATATTGGGCCCGTACAAATCCATTTTTAACCATTCGACACCTTAGAGTGACCAGCATTTAATTTCTCTTTACAGTAATACTATTGAATCATTCATTAAGATCATGAGAATAAAGGAATTGATCACCAACGTAAAATGCTTTGATTGTTAAACAAATTCTCCTTGTCAGTACCAAAGGAAATGTATAGAAAAAAGTATGGAGAGTATAGATACTGATGTTAGGGTGCAACAGGTAAAAAAGAATTCGTTTTAGTCTCAACCAATGAACGAAAACGAGGAAAATCTTTCGCCCACACCTTTTGGTTGCCCTCACCTGAACACATCACTGCGTTTTCATTCGAAAAGCATACCTTTCGATGCGTTTTCACTAATTGCCCACATTAACCCTTTAAGCCCTAAGAGTGACCAGCTACTAATTTCTCCTTACATTATCACCCCTAAACACTAAGGTCACGGGAATCAAGGAAATGATCACCAACTTATAAAGCTCTTGATTTTTAAACAAATTCTCCTTGTCAGCACTTCAGGAAAAGTATAGAGAACAGTATGGAGAAAATGCATACTGATGTTAGGGTATAAAAGGTTAAACGCCCGAGAACGCCAAGGGAAGCGACGAAAAAAGGAGATTTTCTTCACCGTTTCCAAAAGCCTCCAGTTCGCATAGCTCCTCATAGACCTTATAGTTTTTCACGAGCGAAAAACCAAATTCCCCTATCGGAGAGGACTAAATTCTCCCTGAAATAATTACACACAAACAGTACAAGATTTTAAATAGGATTCTACTCCTAACCTGTTCGCTGATTCCTGTACCACCGTACACACAGACAGCTCGCAGATTAAGAGGCTTGCAGAACTTCTTACACTCTCGGAAAATTTGAAGAGCCAGTTCTCTTGTTGGAGTCATAATTATTCCTATAAGTTCAGAAAACAGTTCGAGTAAATGCTACGTGATGCTGATCCAACAATATTTTCTCATAATTCAATGTACTACCAAATCACATAATTAGACTTAAGTTCACTGTAAGGATTCCTAAAGGAAAAATTAATAAAGGAAGCTGTTCGACTGATTGTCCATCAACGAAAACCAACAGCGAATCAACAGCTGTCACTCAGCCACAACGGCCAATCAGGAGTGAGGTTAGCCTTACAAGGCGCCGATGAGAATTCAAAGGGCGGGAAAACGCAAGTGACCAACTCACGAACGTTAACAGTATTGTATCGCATTTGAGAAGAAAGAACAAGTTTTCTAAACCAATCAATGAGCGAAGTAGAGAAAAACAATTGCACTGGAGAGATGCTTTTGAAAACTTGGTCTTTAGAGAGCTTTTCGAATGAGTGTCGTAAAACCTCAACTAAAGCAATAACGGCCGGTCAGATGAAAGAAAAATACTTTTAAAAGCCAATAAGAAATCAAAGTAAAAACAAACAAAATGCTCAAAGCGCGGGAAAACGCGGGCGACCAAGTCATGATTGGATTTAGTTTTGCATCTGATTGGTTGACAAAGTGGCGCGAGTATTCTGGACCAATCACAGAGCGAAGTAAAGCAAAACCGAGGCAATCCCAGATTACTTTCGACAGTCAGTTGAAAATTGCTCTTTAGTCCGATCTACATTACCTATCGGTCCATCCTCCCTATCAAGTTCAGGCTGGTCAAGAACATGGCGGTACATTGGCAGAAGAAACGCTAACGTCTTACCACCTCCTGTTTTAGCAATTCCTAAAAGAAGATCAAAAGTAAACCAATAGAACTGTGAAAAATGCTCTTATGATTTAATCTCATCGAAGCAGGGTAGCATCATGAAAGAGCTTCATTTCATGAGAAAAGTACAACTGCGAGTTGGAGTTTTTCCGACTGCGAAACGGTGGGCGCGTGCGTGCGTGTAATGAAGAGTACAATGATGCGTCATGAGGTGTGTACTTTCTCATTACTTCAATTCTCGTACTCGTAATCAAACTTTTATTAGAATCTATAGGTTTCTTTCATGATGTCTCTTCTTACCGATCATGTCTCTACCACTCATAATGGCGGGTATCGCTTGAGCTTGAATTGGTGTGGGCTTCTCATAGCCATTCCTTTAAACAAAACAATTCTAGAAATGTAAGTAGCCTCAGTAATAATGAGGGGCTTTTATACAGGGTATCACAAAGGCCGATCAAAACAAAGGACAATGTACGAGGAGCCGATGAGGATACAGATTAAAGCAAGTACCTCCGCCCTGAAGGGCAGGTAAACTGAGGCGATTGACAAATTCACAATTTGTTTAAAAAATTCGCATCTGCTTGGTTACGAAATTGGCGCGAGTTCTCTGGACCAATCGCGAGGAAAATACCACGAGGAGCTAACGAGAATTCAAAACTACAACATGCAAACGGTCCCAAGCGCAGGAAAACGCGGGTACCCAAGTCACAGCTGGTTTAAGTACCGTGCCAAATGACAAGAAGAAAAAAAAAACCTTTTTCTCTATATCTTACTTTGTTGCCCAACTGAACATGAACACAAACTTACTTCTTGAGAACATCAAGAATTTTCAGGCTCACTCCCGACTGGGCCCATGTTTTCACAGGTTTTGGACAATCTTTGCCACGAACTCTGATGTTTTCTTGCTTTGCACGGTATTCATCAACCTCTGAAAACAAACAAGAAAAACATTTCTTTTTTTTCCTAGGTCATAGCCATTTCATCAGAAACTGTAAGGAACAGATCAGTCAATTCTGACAAAAATCGTGATTTCTCTCGGGGCTGGGCTAAGCAATTAAGTCTGCCAAATCATTACAATACTTCACTTGAAACATTAATCAATTGAAAGTGAGGAGAATTCTATAGAAATGATTCACCAATCAAACAAACTAACAAAATGACCAACCACTAGCATACCTTCTTGGGTCATTTTTGCAAGCTCCGGAACTTCGACGTAAAAATTCTTTCTGAATGAAGAATAATACACTTTATCATGATCAACGGCCTGTAGATCCTAAAAGATACAAAAAGAAAGTAGATTCATGAGAGAACAGCCAAATGCAACTTGAAAATCTTTTCAAAAAAATATCTGAAGTTACTACCGATGCAGTTTTGTTGACAAAACCCAAACTAGGTACGCATGATTTCTTCAAAGCTCTTCAACTGAGACTGTCCCATTTTTTCTCTTTTTTGGTACTTTTAAGAGGCTACAAGAAGTTTTTTGGCCCTGAGGGCCTCTCAAAATAACAACTAATTCATGCGCCAACACATCTTCCGCGAGATGAAGCAATTTTCAATTGTGTTGAAAGCAACCCGGGGATTGTTTCGGTTTTGCTTTACTTCGCTCTGTGATTGGTCCAGAAAACTCGCGCCACTTAATCAAACAATCAGTGCAACCATTCACGACTCCTTCGGCCGCGTTTTCCCGTGCTTTACGCGGTTTGCTTGTTTTTACTTTGAGTTGTCATTGGCTCTTCAAAGCATTTTCCGTTCTTCTTATTGGCTATTTTCATTTCTTTGGTTTTGGTTCCATGACACTTATCGAAATAACACTCTGTGAAGCACGAGAGGAAGTTTGGAAAGAACAAATGACGGGTCGTTTGCCTTAAGGAGAAATTAACGCCTATACCATTATCTCTTTTGCAGAAGACTAAACTGTCTTAAAAATACCTTCTTTTTCTTGGTTTTAAAGTGTGCGTAGGTTGACTCTATGGTTTCGTCTTCTTTTTCTTCTTCGGAGGAATACTAAAGACAACAAATGATAAATGTGAGTTATTTAGCGCCGAGTTCAAGATATTCCATAAAATGAATTGGGGGGAAGGGGTTCTCCTCAAAGGAGCACAGCGGTTAAATGTGGAGGGCATGCGTAACTGGGCCAATCTTGGCCAATCTCAGTTGAGCCCAATAGAAAACGACCTATGACTGAATAAGCAAGTACAAGTAACTATTATGGTCGAATCTTACCTCCAGTGCATCTTGATCATTTTCCATTAATTCTCCTTTAGTTGGATCCTTAAAAAAATTGAAAAAACCATCATAAACATAAAACTGCTTTACTCACTGGGTGTAAAGAGGCCAGGTAAGAGTAAATGATTGCGTCTAACAACACAAAACAATGTCCTTGCCGGAGCGAAAACACAGATCTACGAGCCTAGAGTCCAGGACCCAGTTGCTCAAAGGGCAGATAACGCTATCAAACGAATAAATCGCTATTCAGTGGATAACTGTTAACAAAACCTACTGTGCTATCCAGTAGATAAAGATTTATAAAATGGATAGCGTTATCCACCCTTTGACCAACCAGAGCCAGTCAGCTGACCATAGACTACTGCATTTCCAACTAAGTTATTATAAAAATTTACAAAGCAATAAGAGAGTTTTTCACCCACCCTCTTTTTTGGTTTTGTTACAACATGAGTTATAACTGTTGCCTTTCCAGCCTTTCCCACTTTTTTCTTCTGATCCAAAGCATTTATTTTTTTCACCTGGTAAAACAAAGAAAGGTAACTTGGTGACCAGACTATAGCAGTCATCACGCTGATAAAGATGCAAGTTTACTTACGTATTCAGGTTAACATTACAAAGGTTATCGCAGAAAATACATAATCAAAATTTGAGTCAGTTGAAAATGGTTTCGAGTTGAAGTTTTGTACCTGAGGGGCACCCTCGTAAGTAAAAAGCTCTAACTATAGCTGCAAAGACAGAGTGCAGCATTTTCAAAACTTCTATGCAAACTATCCATCTAAAATAATTTTAATCTCCTAAAAGGATATACAGCTCTACGTTAGCATGTGTAACGAGTGTCATTTTTGCGTTTTTTTTACACTTGCCTCTGTTGGCCAAGGTCACTCATGGGAGTTCAAGAGTCAACTTACCTCTTTGCTAACATCAGCCATGAAAGCATCCAAGGGATCCACATCATCATCTTCGGGCTAAAAAAAATGAATATTTGCTTCATCTTAGATTCAATGCAGTTCAGTTGGGACTCAAAACTGTAATCATAACAAAGACACGTTTTTGGTTCCAGTGGAAAAATAAATACAATGGACTTACCGGTTCCTCTTTGATTTTTCCATTTGTGACACTCACAGGCTCTTTTTTGTCTGCAATAGAAGTCAAGATTTGCAAGGAGATTTAACGAATCAACAGTGATTTAGCGTGGTCTGCACACTTATCGACAACGATATTCGTCATTACAGTGAGTCCGAATGTCGTTGTTGACAAGAGTACAACAACGCTAAACCACTGTTAATTAGTTATTTACCACTATATCGACGTCAAATAAAACGATTTTCTCAGTGCGTGACCATTGCGTGATATGTTGACGTGAGCAGCGTCTGTACTCTTATCGACAACGCCTAATTGGCCAATCAGATTGCGACATTACTGCCAGTTTAGGTAAAATAATTAATATTATTTACAAAGCACTACTTTGACAATTCATGTGCATGTGGACATTCTCTGGTAGATACCAGACTCTTTTTTAAAAAATTCTAGAGCATAACAACTGGAATTCATTTGAATTTTACCAATTTGTACACTTTTTTCCCCAGCACAAACTGGAATTTGGAGTGTTGGTTTTTGTAGAGGGATTAACAAGAGAGAAAGTAGAGAAAAATCATGGGAACCTACAATTCATTCAACCTAAATGTGTCGCAAGGTCTGAGAACTCATTAGCCATTTAAACTCTAACATCAGTATATATATTCTCCATAATTTTATCCCTACATTTCTCAAGCTACTGACAAGGAGAATTTGTTTAACAATCAAGAGCTTCTTTAGTTGGTGATCATTTCCTTTATTCTCATGACCTTAATGTTTGATTCTGGGCTGATGTTTTTAAAAGATATCATATGCTAGTCAAATCTCTGACATGCTCTGCATGTACAATGTGGAACAACAGTCTGAAATTAGGCATTTCCATCATGTTATATAAAGTTTTCATAGGCATGCTGGAAAACTGTTTTATTTCTGATGTTTTAAAATTGCATTAATGGACTTCATTTTTGAGACTTTTTCACTACAAATATTGTACTAAGTTTACTGCAAATACATTATCCACACAAATTTTTTTTAAATCCAATAGAACCTTTATTAAATAATGCTACTTACTTCCTAAGAACTTCTTTTTAGGCTCATCATCTTCATCCTGCGTAAGAAGGTTAATTCAGAAAATTGAAACCAAATTTTTTTTTTAGTATGAATTGAGATGAGTGGTTCCTCTTTAAATATATCTGATCATTACTGCAGTTTCCTATTCCTTCAACCAGTGATTAAACTATTTGCTATATTTGTTAGAATTCCTTCAGATTCACCAGTACCTGATTTACATTCCTGAGTAAAGAGAGGCAATGTGAAAGTAAAGCTCTGTAGCTAAGAAATACAAGTATAAGAAAATGACGAAGCTGACAATTGACTTTGGACCTTTAAGTCTTAAGTTCATTAGACAAAGAGTCTCTTGCAAACCATGTTAATTATTGCTAATTGTTGATCATAAATTCATAATTAATTTGTCATAATTGTCAATTTATTATTGCTTATTGATTTATCATTAATTATTATTCATCGAGCTAACCTGCATCTCTTCCTTAATTCCTTCTCCTGCCTCCTCTTCCTCTTCCTCCTCATCGTCGTCATCATCATCTTCCAGGCTCCAGGCTTTTTTCTTCTTTTGTTGATCTTTACTTGTCATTTCTTGTTGTTGTTTCTCCTCTTGCTGTTTTTCTTCCTGTTCCTTTTTACGCTGAGCCCTCCAAGCCTCAATTCTAGAATATTCCCAAAGGCCAAAGTGAGAATATTTCAAATATTTACTCAGAATTCCACACAGATTGATAACAATAGAACACCTGAGAGGAGTTCATATAGGGAGAATTTGATTTGAGCTGAATGTTTTCCCTCTGGCCCAACCAAACTCAGTCGATTAGTATTTTATTGTACAACCACTAAGTGATGAAAATATCAAAAATTTTGTCTCAACTTGAATAAGTCATGATGGATCAAACACAGGACAACCACAAAAAAGATCCTACAATAAAGATATACCCTTTATTTTTCTTTAATCAGAGCAAGAAACTCACAATTCATCAGAAATACAACTTACTATATCATTTCTCTTTGCCTTATTCACATCAACTTTCATTCTAGTTTTCTACAGGGTAGCACACACAGTACAGGACAGGTTATATGATGATAGTATTTCAGATTCCCTTCAATTTATTACCTTTCCCTTCTCTTCTGCATCTCATCCTCTAATCTTTTCTGTTCTGCATCCTGATGAAAAAAAACAGAATCAACATTGGTTGTGTAACTGAATCCTTAGCAGTAATGAACAGAATGTGATTGCTGATTGCTATTAAAAATACTCTAAATAAATATTCCAATACATAGAATCACTTTCACATAACAAGCAAAAGCGACACAAGAGGTAAAAACATTTAATTCATTATAATTCATAAGATGGTAGAATGTTTCCATGCAACACATTATTATAAGTCAGCAATATTATTTTAACAAAACCTGGTACATATTGAAAATTTAGCCTCAGTTGGATGCTTTGGTAATGGTTTTCTTTTAACCTTTTAGCCCCTAAGAGTGACCAGCATCCAATTTCTCCTTACAATATCATTCCTGAATCAAACATGAAAGTCATGAGAATAAAGGAGATGATCACCTACTAAAGTAGCTCTTGATAGTGAAACAAATTCTCCTTGTCAGCCTCTTTGGAAATGTATAGAGAACAGTACGGAGAATATGCATGCTGATGTTAGGATGTAAAGGGTTAAGTTATCAAACTCAACATAGAGTTGCTGAACTTACTTTATCATCCTCTTCATGTTTTTCATCAACACTTGAACTTGTGGTTTCCTTTTTCGACTAAAAATAAAATCAACTGTAAGGTAGAGAAACACACTGACAAACCAAAAAATGTTTCCTTTTGTTGATCTTTCTTGAAGAAAGAATGATTCAATCAATAACAATTTTTTATATCATAAATTAAGTATGGCCAATGACAACCAAATAAGCCAACCTCCTTTGACTTTTTAGTTTCTTTGCTCCGATCTGAATTGTCATCTTCCTCTCTTCTCCTCTTGTCCCTGCTGACATGAGAATAAAAATTAATGTATTAGATGGTAGAACAACACAATGCAGCATCTGAAGGTCTGAGATTCCATTCCTTTTGGGGACTCAGAATTTTTCCTTAATCCTTCACTTGGGATGAGATAAAACAAAGAAACATTATTCTAATTTCTACTGACCTGCTTTTGGACTTTTTTTGTTCCTTATCTGGACTCCTACTTTTTGATCTTGCCCCAGGAGAACTTGAGCGATCACGGCTCCTTGAACGCTTTTTCCTCTCCTTCCCCTTATCTCTGTCTCTTTCCTTACTGCGAGGCCTCTCCTTCTTTGGTTTCCTTTCTGCACTCCTGCTTCGTGAGCGACGCTTTCTCTGCTGGCTATCCTTCTCCTTATCTTTTTTCTTGGGACTACGGCTGCGACTTCTACTTGATGATGCACTGTGAGAAGAGCTGCTTTCTGATCGTTTTCTTTTTCTGTCTCTTTCTCTCTCTCGCTCTCGTGGTTTTCGGCTTGTTTTAGCTCTTCCTTTTTCTGGGCTCCTACTACGAGATCTCTTCTTTTCCCTCTCCTTATTTCTTTCTCGACTTCGAGAGCGCCGACTCCTATCTCTACTTGATGATCTGGAACGAGATCTCTTCTTATGTGACCTATTCAAAACACAGGAAATTATATCTTCATGTTCATCAAAGCTGTTAAAGTCTGAAGCAAAACTAATCATTCACTATAAATGTGATAAGTCTGGTTGTCTTCCATAATAAACTGAAACTTCAAATGATATATTGGTCAACCTGCATCACTGTCCATACCTCATATTTAGCAATTGTTTTAATGAGAGAAATTTTTTCTCCAACATGGCGAGGAAAACTGAGCACTGCATTACAAGTTATGTCATTTTTATGATCTAAAACCTTATTGACAGTGGCTCACAGCCAATGAGAAAGCAAGAATTTTTACAGTTATGGTAAAATAATCTTTAGACATAGGCTAGCATGCAATGAGTTTTTGTTCACAAACCTGCTATCTCTACCCATTTGTCATTAAGTGAGCCACCAAGGAAAACTAATGTTCAAACTTGAGTTTGGCAGGACGGAAGGAGGTTCTGGAAAAGTAAAATATTCCAAAACAAAACATGGTCAGAGAAAAAATGAGAAAACAAAGTTAGTATGATGTTTATCATATCTCTAGGTTGAGACAAACTTTTGAATTTAGCAGACTGTACAGCGAAATACAGACCACTAAATTGACCACTCATAACGCACAGACAATAATACCATCCAAGTAACCGAGATTTAATTGGATTAAGTTTTGATGTTTCTATAAGAGAGTGGAGCAAATTTCTTGACCAATTAAAGAGTATGAAAACAAAACCAAACTAAATCCAGATTGTTTTCGACACGAAATTGAAAATATAGGTCAACTAATTTCACCTTGGCTGTCATGATCCCTCTCTAAATGGATTTGCACGTGCAAATAATTTTATAACTGACTAGCTGGATTAAGTAAATTTTTTTAAGAGCATTTATCCATGCAATCGAGACTTTGAGAGAAGAAGGCCTCTTGAACCTTGCTACAGCACGAGAGCAACAAATGTAGCATGATCCATCAAATATATACATTTTCAATCTGAGATGAACGCTCATACAGCCATCTTGTGTATTTCACCGTGAGGCAACTCAAGTCACAAGATTTCACTCTAGATTGCGCATATACTTACAGGAAAGGCTGTGTCCAGCAGCAACAATCGAGGGTTTTATATCATGGCCATATTTTTCAAAGTCACATTTGTTACTTTCAAATCACTAAACGAAAAAACCCAGAACGGATAAAACGAACCGTAAATGTGAGAGCACACGTTTGGTCAGCGTTAGACTTATCCCCTAAAAAAGGCTTAGTGTAATCGTCATATAGTGATATGGTAGATTAGTGTAAGGAACAACATGACTTCGAATATAATTTGGTGTTAATAAGTACGACTACATTTTTCAAAGATAAAGTAGTCTTTGAAAAATTTACAAGTACTTATTTACACCAAAGTGCACGAGAAATCATGTTGTCACTTGTTAATAATTCACATGAAGAACGCGTCACTAAGCGGAGTCCAATTCGGTCTGTAATCATACTAATGACAAACAAAATCGGACAACTGCGAAGCGGGAGTCTGATTTGTCAATCACGAGTATGATAACAGACAGAATTGGACGACTCGAAGTCCTGTTACCAAATAATCATAACTGTTATAATTTCCGGAAAAAAAGCAAAAACATTTAGGAGAAACATCTCCAGTAGAGACAATGTCTAAAATAAAAAAAAATCCTCCATTTTGGAAATTCCCCAGTTTTTCTTTTTCAGGTTAAGTACTTATTGTTATGGTTATTGTTACCAATTTTGTGATTAGTGGATTTAGCTGAGTGGACTTAGCATGATTGGCTGTTTCAACTGTCCGATTACAGCCAACTGTCTGATTACACTGTCCGATTACAACTGTACAGAATGATTAGTGAAAAATAAAGCAGCTAATGCACCAATTACATTTGAGGAGATTGTAATGGTTATGATTAAAGAGAAAATAGACGATCCGTGAAGAGGCTTATATTGAGATCAAATTTTATGAAATTACTTCTACACCGATTATGTACGTAGTAAACCTAGAAATGGATAGCTCGCTAAAATGGGTTCTTTTCAACATATTAAGGGATCAGATAACAAGTGATGCACTATGAAAGTAAGGTGAGGCATTTTTTATTGAGAATTTGACCGTATTTTTTTATTCCTAAAAGCGGTCGTAAATATTCCCCTACAAACTCTTATAATTTCGCCCTAACTCTTATTTCGCAAGGTGATTATCTCACAGCCGGAGCTTAGGCCGCCTTTGGGGTGATGTCAATGTTTGTTGGAGAAGTTTATGGCGGATTGCAAACCGCGAAGCTGAAAAATTTAGCCAACTCATTTCATGATTGCTACCGTGAAGCGTTTGTCTACATCGTCACGTGGCTAATGTTGAGTACGTCACGTATGATCGCGTGACTAATTAGCTCCCGGCCTAGCTGACCGTACTAGACGCCAAGGATCACGAAACAAGACTCGCTTCACTTCCAGCTACGCGTAGCAATGAGCAATAAGTTAAAGCGAGCATGGGCAGCTTACCAAAAGTACAAACTGATAACACGAATCATTGCAGCCTTCGCTGGTGCGATCGCAGGAATCTCTGGCTGCGTAGCCTACGTGAAAGTTTACCAAAACTACAACGCTGCAACATGGGCCGCCATTTCGGCAGTCTTTGCTATTTTGTTCCTCCGCATTAATTTTTCTGTTCGACGCGATCACGAAAGACTCATTACAAGGGAAACATTTACGTTATACATGTGTGCTGGTATATTCGCTTTGGTGGCTGGATTGGCTGCAACTATCACTTACATTGAGCTCGGGGTGAAGCATAACGAAAAAGGTAAGACAGACTGATAAAAGAGCAATTGAATATATTTACTCACACGACGCTATCGACATTGCTGGTCCTTGCAGTACTCGAGACGCTCATTGGTAGAGTAATGTGGCGCGGAAACCGCAGCCTGTAAGTACAAAAGTCCCTCATTACATTTGAGCACCTTACCACAAGCGGTTCAGTTCGTTTGCGGTCTTGAGCAACCCGAGCCGGCGTGAGGTTTTGCAAGGTATCTGCTTTTAAAAAATGTGCCAAATCCCGAGCAAACCTTTACCGAACTCGTCTCAAATATTCCATCGGACTGCATGAGAAACGCGCGTCCTGAAACGCTATTAATGAAGGCTTACTCATACGCTGCGAAAACCAGTAGTCTGATGTTCGATTCCTCATGGGGAATCATGCAGAATTTTTTTTTCTGTTCCCCGCTCGTGACATGATGTAAAATCATCTTTCTTTCAGAAAACTTGTTTTCACTTGAACAAATAAAACCCGTCACCTGAGAAGGCGAAGGAAGTTCGAATAAGAAAGTACTTTCTCTTGCATCCAGTTGTGTTTTAGGCAATTTTAGGCTTCTCGAGCAGCAGAACGTTGCACTTAACAGCCAAGGGAATTTATTCAAATACTTTGACCTTTCAAGAGCAGTGAGCTTTTGATGACAGTTCAGTGCATGTCAATTATATGTTTACAAAGGAAGCAATTCTCCTGCTAACGTATTCTTTCAAGATCACAGAGGAGAACCAAGTAATATCATTTTGAGCTCGAAGGCCGGTTTGTGGATTGTTTTCTTTTTTTCTTTTTTTACCTTTTTCGCGTGTTGTTTATGGTCCTTTCCACTACTTGTGCGCACCATGTTTCCATCTACGCCAATAAAGGGTAAATGTCGCATGCTGGGAATGGTAACCTGTCTGAGCGCCCGTTTAGTACAGGGGGTACCACTAAGCCGTTGGGAGACGCAGTTCCCAATTGTTAGCACGCTGAGCTCTGGGTCGAGAGTAATAGAAATATTACTTTATTTCCACAATGCCTCTCTCTCCACCCAGGAGTATAAATGGGTACAGGTACAGGCGGATTGTCAGGGAGGCCTGATATAGCGCTGGTGGGGTAACCTTGTGATAGACTTCCATCCCATCCAGAGGGGAGTAAAACTTCCTATAGAAACCGAAATAGGCTCCGGTTGGATGGGTCACTTGGGTCGAGTACAGAATTAACCTGCTTTTTACTCGACCAAAACCTCCCAAATATTCACTTTAAAATATGAATACGTTTATAATCTTTACAGAAATAACTGCCGACGGCTACCTGGTGGTGTGTATTTGGACTATTAAGTCTTTAGGCTGGGGTTTCTTCATCTTCATGTCTGCAAGGAAGTTTAAAAAAGAGTACCTTGAATCTTCTCCTTGTTTGGTGCAAAGTACGAATCAAGTCTAAAGGCTAACGAATTTTTATGCAAACACAGAGTATCAGGCTGAAATGTCTGCATGCTCTTGTATATACTAAACTGTACAAGTCAGTGGATCGTTGCTTACAGACAAGTACAGTTAAGAGTTGTTCAAATTTTGTGTAGAGGACTTCAAGTTAGTATAGGTTTTAAGTATTAATTGTGTTAGAGGATTCAGAAAGGAGTTCTAGTAGAATTTGATTCAGTAATTATTTAGCGGACAACCGGATGTAAAAAATCGCGGTCGTATAGGCGGTGTAGAATTTTTTGATCTTAAAGATCTTAAATTTCTGATTGGGGGAGGGGTTCAAAACTCATAATTCTTCAGAGAGAAAGTTACTTAAATGTCTAAAAGTTGCTTAGAACGATTCCGCGAAAGTCAGCCTTGTTTTGCTTTTCATATTACTCAAATAAATAAGGATTATAATTATTTTCATTTAATTTTTTTACCTAATTCTTAAGTTTTGGAAAATTGATGAGCGAGTCATTGTCTTCTTTTCGCTGAAACATTATATCACCGAACAATCAATATTTCACTGAATAAAGAACATCATAGAAAAGAAGTTGTTCATCTGAAAACACATACGTTACCTTGCGATTCTTATCCATTCAGGTCGGGATGCCTTAATTTAACTCATTAGGGATCAAGATTTCGCATTTCGGGGCACACTAAGCTACCCTACCCTGACATCCATCCGTTGGGAGGTCCAAGAAAGTAATGAGCCCCCCTACCCCCCTACCCCCCCTCCCCGCCAAGGCTTTATAGACCGTTTTACTTCGACTTATCGCGCAAAACGCTCTGTCTCATATTTCTCCTATTTTCGTGCCAAACCATGCTCTTTTTTCTTTTTCGCACAGTCAAACGAATATACCACCAAAATATGATTAGTTATGAAACCAGAACTGCAATGCTTACCTGACCTAATATCACCCACCCCCCCCCAAGTTTTTTTGATCCAAAGCGAATATTGCGCTGTTTGATATAGCAATCCGTTTGACGCGTGTTGCATTTTTTTTTCGTTTTGTTTTTGCTAAAGAGCAAACACGTCACGCGTCGAAATGTTGTGTGACAAGCGTTACCCTTCCCATGGTGCGAAGAGGCACATGGGTAATACTTGCGCCTTGAAGTTGCGTAAATATATTTTCAGAGAGTGTTTTGCACGAGACAGCTAGGTTTGATTTGCCCCTTCAAGACACTATGAGTGAAACTCTAACGCGAGTATCGATAGGATACAAGAAGTACAAGACAGTTTTACGGATAATTGGAGCAGTTATTGGTATTCTTCTTGGAATTGCTGGATGCGTAGCCTTTGCTGCGATCTACCATAATTACAACGCGGCTAGCTGGGCCGGTGTGTCAGCAATATTTGCGAGTATTTTCCTGCACTTCACCGTTGCTGTTTATCGCGATGTCAACAGGCACTTTTCAGTAGCAAAATTTACCATTTTTGTGAACATTGGTTTGGGTGGCATGATTTCTGGAATAATCGGCTTCATAATAAACATTGCCTTTGGAATAGCAAGACATGAAACAGGTTAGTGTGTACTGTACATGTTTTAAACAAGTTTTAGAGGTGCTTGATTTTTCTCATTTTTGATTAGCGCTAGTTTGTTCAGCATTTACTCCATGTTTTTTATTTACGATGCAACGCTAACATTATTGAATGAATGGGCGGGCCGAACGGTGTTTTATTCGGCACGAGGTCATGCTATCTTCACGTTAAGTCCGAAAATAACTCATTCAATAAGTACTTTATTAAATAACTACCGCCCTTTCTCTTTCTTCATCCCTTATTGCATTTTGCCTGTGGTGGGTCCTTACTCACATTACTTGACTAACAACAGTGACATAAAAAGTATTTGTTCGCAAACACACAGGAGGGTTACTGTACTCAAGCGCTCCTGAACAAAGCACTTTCCCCGTACTTTAAACTTATGTAATGATCTTCCTGTTGCACCCAATGGGGGGTTGGATGACTTTGAAATGTTAGCTGACAATTTACACTTGTTGAACATTCTTTAAGATCTGAAATAAATAAAAGAAAAAGGAATTGGTCAAATTTCTTGACAATTATCACATACCTCCTCCAGGTGATAATGATGATCAACTGATAACTGATTCATGATTCTCTTTTTCACAGGAGTTGTTATCACAGGGAACTTCATAGTGTGTGTGTGGAACTTTATGACTTTCAAGTGGGGCTTGTTCACATTCCTGGCAGCAAGAAAATTCAGAAAGATTTACTTTGAAGCAGATCCTGAAAATGGAGGTCTGGTAACTAATTCATAGAGAAGTAAAGATGTGCTGTATTCAACTACATACAATGGTACTTGACCTGACCTATGATCAAGCTAGCTGGAAGTAACTAGCTGTGAAGTAACTAGCTGTGAAACCCATTACACCCCAACATCAGTATTCATATTCTCCACACTGTTCTCTGTACATTTCCCAAGGTGTTGACAAGGAGAACTTGTTTAACAATCAAGAACTTCTTTAGTTGGTGATCATTTCCTTTATTTGCATGACTTTAAGGTTTGATGGAAAGGTGGTGATGTGAGGAGAAATTAGAAGACAATCTTTCTTAGGGGTTAAAGCTTGAAAAGTTCATTGAAAGCCTGGGAGATCTTTTGTGCAGTGAATTCTCAGTACAATGATAGGCTTGGCAGGGTCTGAAATTTACGTGACTGAAAATGGGTTATTGGTGACCAAAATTTCAAGGCTAGGCATGCAACAAGCCGTAAGTCTCGCAAATGTTGTTTATGAAAAACAGTGTTTAAGGTACAAAGCATTTGTAATTTTGATTTGTTGCATTTGATCCAGTCAACTGATGATGAAAAGGAATTGTTATGTTTTAAGCACAAAAGCATTTCTAAGACTTCACCACTTTTATTTTTCTGTTTTGTGGAACCTTTACAAATCACATCCTTTTGTGACCAAACAATAGCATTTGGCGATTGAAACAAAAATGTTTAATCAACACTTGGCGTCCTGGTACAAAAGTGACTTCAGACCCTGCTAACTAGTACATGAAATAACTGATACATAATCAAGATGATAGAGACCCATTCAGGGTGAACAATAGGAGTACAGAGCCATAGCAAAAACTCATGAATACTGATGCTGGGGCCAAGTTGGAACCTGCCCTTAAAGTAGCTTTCAGCACTCCAAGCTGGGGCTGATAGTTGATAAAAAATTTGGTGAAGAGCAGCAGAGATGGCATTTGTCCAGAAGACATGCTGTCAGCTGTAATGTTTCATTATTTAGTGTTTATGGTGCAGAGTTCAACTGAGTTAAATTTTGGCACACAATAATGCTCAGTCGTACAAAACCATGAGATGTCTATGATAGATTTCGTATATTGATAATTCTGTTTTGTCTCTGAAAGAAGTACAGAACATGGATAGCCTATCAGAGATTTCGCTTGGCAGTAATTCTGTTTTGTCACTGAAAGAATTACAAAACATGAGATGTCTGTCAAAGATTTCTTTTAGTAATAATTCTGTCTTGTCACTCAAAGGGGTACAATACACAGATGGTCTATCAAATATTTCTGAAAGCAATTATTCTGTTTTGTCACTCAAAGAAGTACATAACAGCATGTATGTCAAAGATTTCCTTTAATAATAATTCTATTTTGTCACTTAAAGAAGTACAAAATATAGACGGTCCATTCAAGATTTCTTGTTGCAATTATTCTGTTTTGTCACTCAAAGAAGTACACAACATGGCATGTATATGGAAGATTTCTTTTAAGAATAATTCTGTTTTGTCACTCAAAGGAGTACAAAATTATTAAATTTCACTCTGACAGGCTGAAATCCCAGTTATATTGTTGTTAATAGCAGCAAAAATATATTTTTCAAAAAATTGATAGTTTGGTACTGTATAGGTTGTTCGTTTTACTTATGACCAGCTCTAACTACTGGTCGTAGGTTGACTTCCCTGAATTATTTTAGCCCGCAGAACAGGCAGAAATTTTAAGTGATTTTCCCAATGGCTTTTGAACAAAGGAATAAAGAAAGCTGGATGAAAAATTTATTGTGGCTTATCACTAAACTGGGGTTAGGTCACTTCATGCTGTGAAAACTAGGATAAACTCTGGCAGGGTTCATCACCTGGCTTGAATGCAGGCTTTCAATCAGGTTTCAAATTTTTAAATGGCCTTGTTTCTCAACATGACTTCAAACAAAGTGAGAAGAGGTCTGTTTAACAACACAACTCTCACAGCTACCGTGGCTTTTCCAAGCTATCATAGCTTGAAAATGTATAGTTACTCCCCTCTGGATGGGAAGTTAGTCCATGGCAAGTTACACCTCTTTCTCCCCCCCCCCCCCCCCCGCCCAGCAGTTTGTCTAGTTCCCCCTGACAGTTCACTGGTACTCATTTATTCTTCTGAGGGGAGAGAGGCCTATTAAGGGATAAGTGCCTTCCTCAAGAACACAACAAACAATATATGCCATATGGAAATTGTGTAAGCATTGCCTGATAACTTGACTTTCCTGTTGTTTTATTTCAACTTTATTTCCTTCAAAATGAAAAATTTTCATCGTACTTTGAGTTTCCATATGACGTTTAAGGAATATAAAATTCTTTAAACTTGTGTGAAAAGAAAGGTTTGGAAGTCAGAGAGGAAAGTATATCTTGTTCCTAATTACGGAAGGACATGCCACCTGTTGAAGGCAGATAATTAAATTCAAATTTAGGTGACTGATTTGGGCTTTTCTCTTTACTTTATGTCATCTTTGGAAGTTTTTACTTGAAGATTTCAGTGATTTAACTTACTTCTCTGATTGTAAAAAGTTACAGCTCCCTAAATTATAGGCTTAAGTCCTAACTGGTGTTTACGTGAAAGTTTCATTAAGGAAAAGCCATGAAACTAGAAAGTTGTGTGATGGCAAATTATGTCACGATCTTTTGTTTACTGATAGTATGCAGCCCCAAATACACCTGTTATCATGAGTTTTGCTTTTCGCCTCGTGCGCCCCACGTGTTTCGAGAACCATCTGGAGTAAACATGATTTGCGCAATATAGCTGCAGTGACGTCAAAAGTTTGAAAAGCTTCGCGATGATGTAATGGCGCGACCTGTCGAAACAGAGGCAAGCTGCGAAAAATGGCTGCCTTTTATCGATACTCTTGCTTATGGCACGGTTGTGGTAAGCAGTGCACTTCCTTGTTAGATCTAATCGACCATATCGAAGTCGTCCATATCGAGAAAGATCCAAGAGTTCTCGAGAAACAAGAGGCTGCCCAGCCACCGGCGCTACCTTTATCGTATATCAATTGCTTCTTCACCGATGCAGCACGCAATGCTAAACAGAAGGACCCTGTTTTGTCCGCCACGGAATCAGCCACGCCAAGCCCAGAACACAATGTATTAAAAAAGAAGCGGGTAACCCCTCCTAAAATATCTATTCCGACATTGAATACACCAGATACGCTTGATGGGGGAGAGGAAGATGGCAATATGAGTGACAATAGCGACGATTCTTGGACTTCTGATAGTTTTGCCAGCGACCTGGTATTGAACGCCGTGGCAACGGATGATGGCGAAGGCAAGCGATATATTTGCCCAGTTCCTGGGTGCGGAAAACGATACAAGAATGTCAACGGAATAAAATACCATGCCAAGTATGGTCACAGAAAAGACTCGAGCAGGCCGAAGCTGAAAGCTTTTAAATGTCATTGTGGGAAAAGCTACAAAAGCCCAAGTGGCCTTCGACACCACGTAGCAACGCAACATCCGACCGGGCCAAAGCATTCTTTACCACAGGAACTTGAAAATATGGCGTGAAAATAAGGAAGTTGTGTGAAAAAATTGTGGTGGCGAAAGTTGACATATTTCGTGAACATTTCTTTTCCCACTGGGACTCACCGTCGTCTTCAAGACACGAAACAGCTGTCGCCTTAAATGGGTTACATCCTTTATTCATCATTTTTTTAGTATTATTGATGAGACTTTCCAGCCGTACTGATCAATTCCTCATCGAAGAAAAGAGAAACCAGCGGATTTTAGCTTTCGAGTCACGATCCTTAGGGAATATGCGGTGAGAAAAAGGGGTAATCAGATTTCAAATAGTTCGATCACTTGAAGCGTTAATGATTTCCTTCGTCGCTGCTTTGGTTGGACAGCGCATTTCCCTTTTGTCTGATCAGAGCATTCATCAGACTCTAAAACTGAAGATGGAGAACTTGACCGTGTTTCGCGGCATTCGCCAAAAAGAGGAAAGAAACTGACAAGGTATTCGCTAAGTTATTGTTTTAGGTTGGTTTAGATTCTCGGTGAAATGTACACGGGTGATACGAAATGGTTGACGGTGACATTCGTTTAGTTTTCGTGTTCTTCCGGAGTTATTTCCACTAGATTAATTAAGTCTTTACGCCGTACAAAGTCAGTGGAATCTCTTAGCATTAAAGATATAGTTTTATTTATGAAAAAATGTTAATTATTGTACAGTTTCGACATCATGCCCAGATTGTAATTAGATTGAAACAGACACTGGTTTTAAACGCGTGATGGTTTTTTTCAGCTCCCTTTCACTTGGATGTCGTTCCATTTAGAGATTGTAAATAGATTAACTTATACTGTGAACACAAAGTTTTAAATGGATCCCTAATATAATAAAAGATAAGTAAATAATTTATTAATTATAGTGGAATGTTTGGTGGATGTCTCGTTTTTCTTTTATGTATAGTGTTTCAGCTCAGTAATATTACTTTGCTCTTAATTAACCTCTTGTCAAACAAAATATTGAAGTAATGGAAATGTCTACTTTAGATGAGTTGATAACCCTTTTAATCCTTAACACCCAAACATTAATGTTAAAATTCTCCTCACTGTTCTCTTTACATTTCTTGTGGTATTGAAAAGGAGAATTTGTTTGACAATCAAGAGCTTCTAAATTTGGGATCATTTCCTTTATTCTCATAACCTTTAAATTTGATTCAAGGGTGAAACTGTAAGGAGAAAATAGATGTCAGTCACTCTTAGGGAGTTAAAGGATTAAAGGAACTTGCCTAGGGACTTATTTTGGAGACTGAAAATGAGTCTTTTAGATGAAAATTTGTGGATTCTATGCCTCTAGGAGGGCTCATCATTAATAGATTTGTAATTAAAGTAGAACTGACTTAAATCAAATTGGGTCTGTGGTCATATGAGCATTGAAATAAATTGCATCAAAATGGGATTCCCATTTACCAGTCATGAGTGTGATGCAAGCAGGACAGGGCAACACAAATGTATGTGGCAAATTTGTCAGAACTGTGATTAAAGATAAGACAGTAAAAAAAAGTAAAGACTTTATACAGGTCCAAGTGGCCCATGGGGCCAGCGCTGAACTCTGGTTCCTTTAGCATGAATGGCTAGGAGTATTGCTACTCCTCCCTGGATAGGATGCTAGTCCATGGCAGGGTTACCCCCAGCATTTTTGCTGGTACCCATTTGTACACCTGGGTGAAGAGAAGCACTGTGAGAGTTAAGTGTCTCGCCTAAGAGCACAACACAATGACCCTGGCCAGGGCTTGAACCCAGACCACTCGATCCAGAGTCGAGTGCACTGACCATGAAGCCAACACGCCTCCACAAATGTAAGGAAGAAAAACATTAATTGCCAATATAGACATTGATGAAAACATGATGGTTGACTTTTTCTACCAGAAAACTATTAGAGAGCTCTAACCCCCTTTAATGAAAGTATTAAGGAGGCACAACCAACCCAACCCCCTTCCTGCCACATATTTTGGTGTAAAAATTATCACAATTGCAGCATAAATTGGGTTTGGATTATGATTAATTATGTGATTTTTCCATGAATTGTGTCATCAGGATCATGCCTGGTGAATAACATTTTATTTAGATTCAAATTTGATTACAAACACACTGGACACCATAGAGATTGTAAAGAGGTTTGCTTTTGGAAGAAAACAAAACCATGGGCATTCAGGGATATTTCAGGAGGGGCATGCACAAGGTGTGGTGAACTTAATGCTGCCCCCCCCTTCTTTCCCTTTCCCCAAGATGCAAAGAGTTCTGACACCAAAGTTAGTAGTTTGAAACATATCTGTGAGGTACTTAGAGCACAGCACATTTAATCACAAATACTTGTTGAAAGAGCACCCTCTTATGACTGAAATATTATCAAAGAGTAGGAATTTCAAAGTCTAATGTATTGACCTTGCACCTCCCATGAGTGACCAAGAAACAATTTCTCCTAACAAGACTTATACAATATCAAGCAGACATGAGATGAGAATTAAGAAAAATATTAACTAGGGGATTTTTAGTTGATTTAATACCAAATTCTCCAAACTAGCATCATGAGAATTGTATGGCAGACAGTAGGGAGAATTTCTAATGAGATCTTGAGAGTAAAATGGTTCAAAGGAGAGCACTTTCATCACGTTTTTTGATGGATCTTATGACTCGGACTTGGAGCAAAATAAAGAAAAGTTAGATTCAGTGGCTCAGCTATTGAGCAGAACAATGCTTTTTGTCTTTCATTACCCATCACGGCATGCATTGGGGTAAACAAAGGTTGTACTGTCTCTATCCTATGTATACAACGGGGGGGTCATCTCTACCAAGAACGACACATTTATGGGTAGGAGAGCATTAAAGTGTGTGAGAGAAGACACTCTGGAGCTACACTTAGAAGAGTGTCCTGGCAGTGCAGGGGTTCAAGCATATTATACCATCTGCCATTAAATATGTGTTGTTATAGCATTGAACCTTGTTTGGTAAATTTGACTTTTACCAAGAGGAATCTTCTTAGCTTTTTTAAAGCTTAAATCTGTACTCAAGTAAAATGACCTATCCATCCACAGCTGACTTGGGTATTTCTTCTCTCCCTTTCCCCCCCCCCCCCCCCCACCCGATGGAATGTCAGTCCATTGCAAGGTTACATATCAGTACTTCAACAGGCCTTCCTTACAATAGGCTGGAAACCATTTAAACTCCTGAGATGGGAGAGGCACTGTGAGAGTAAGTATTTTGCCCAAGAACACAATGGAGGTAGAAAGGATGTGGCTAGGTTGGTCCTAGGGTGCCCATAACCCCCCTCCCTCCTTTTAAGTAAAACATGGCGTGGATGTCGACATAAAAATCTGGTGAGTACCCTCTGTTTGACACAGAGTGACCCCCTCTTTGAAAAATCCTGGCTATGCCCCTGGGTAGAAGGGTGAGAATTTCCAACTACCCATACCCTATTCTTTTACCTACCCCACCTTTGTCTCCCAAATCTCAGCCATTCTACCAAAATGCAGCAGGTTGACCCTTTGACCCTTTTACCAGCATCTTAGTTTTTTTCTTTACAGTATAACCCCCTGATCACATATTAAGGTCATCAAATGATCACTGACTTAAGAAACTCTTAATTGTTAAACAAATTCTCTTCATCAGCATCTTGGGAAATGGATGACTGTTCCCATCTTGCATCTCTGTTTATTATCTCCTGTCTTCATTATGTAACTCACTTACCACACACCCCTCTCCTGCTCTTTGCCTGCCTCTTTTAATAGGCCATTTTCAGTTGTGTACTTAGTTGCCAAGCCTTTGATTTGGAGTTAGGCTGAAGGTGACCTTGTTGTGATAGAGACCAGTATCCAATTAGCGTGATAACAAAGTAATTTGCATTTGAAAAGCAGCAAAGTTTGTATCATAACAAGGTCACCCTTAGCCTCATTTCTGTTCAAAGGCTTGGCAACCAAGCACACAACTGTAAAATGGACCATTGACTTCCATCCCCTGTCCCTTATCTTGACGCGAATAAATTACAGAGCTTCATTTCCATGCCCTGAGTAATCTGAAGACATTTTAATGCCCCCCATAGACATTACAGTCTTTCAAGTCATTCTTGATTATTTTTAAGCTAAGTCTTTTTAGCTATGTAATAAATCCTTTATTGACCAAGATGGCTGGATATTAGCCTTGTCCTTTTTTGCGCTCTTATAGACCTCGACTTGGTCTCAGTCCCTAAAAACACTAAGAAAAATTTGGCCAATATTAAGTTGCCCAGTATTTATACAAACCTATTACGAAGCCTTACTGCGGGCTATCGGGATTTGGGACATTTGGGTATATGGCATATTTGTGTAATATATGTGTGAAACTACAAATTGATAATTATTTCCACTTTTGTGGTGTAATTAGTTTCTAGTTCGTTACGTATTGTATTTCTATTGTTGGAAATTTCATAGACGTGCATGAATGAAAAAATACCATTTCTGAGTTTAGCTGAACGAAGATACAAGAAATCGTGTTAACATGTACTTGTCCTCGATCGTTTTTACCTTCACCTTGCATATCGATGGACCGGTCGTATTTCACATCATTCGGAACCGGCAAGAGTAAATATTTTGACCATTTTACGGCCAACGGTTGAAATTTTGGCCATTCTATGGCTATAGGTGATTTTCTATTGTTCTAAAACACATTTACATTAAAAGCACATTTGAATGTGATCCTCTTCAATCTCTTCCATCATTTATTACTGCCTTGTGTTTTTAATTACATCCAAGAACTTTTCCTATGTTTGCTCAATCGAATTAACCTACATCTTCTAACACCACCACGTGTTTTCGCGGTAAAATTTCGGAAAGAACAACAAACGCGCCCTTTGATTGGCTTAGGAACGCACTTTGCTGGCTTCCATGTGTAGGTCAAGATATGGAGTCATCTTTCAATGCAAATTTTTCACTTTGTTTTTGTTTTTTAGATTTCTGTGTTGTGGCCGAAAAATTAGACAGGTGCAAAAGTCTGTGAATTTTTGCAGCTGCCAGACACCAGAGGCGATTGATATACGAGTGGGTTTTATACACAGTTGGGTTATAATGCCCATAAACGATAGCAAGTGGGGTCTATTGCTCAAAATGACAACAATTTAATAGCCAGATTGCGAAAATGTTCAGTAAACATTGAATCAATTCCTGTTTCAATTCAAAAGTTTAAAATCATTTTGATTCTGAAACGAAAAGTTTATGTGTGTGTGTGTTTTTGTCCTTCATGTCTACATTGTACATTGGTTCCCTATTATCAGACTCTTACCAAAGTTAAGCCTGACGGATACCGGCATCTCTCCTCGTCGGACATCGGTGATGGTTTCCTTAATCAGGGCAATACGCTCTTAATTAGCGTACCCCAAATTACTAATTACTAATTAAAAAGTAGAGCGCTTTACAATAAATAACAAAAAATTTGCCTAAATCGTGGGAAAACCTGGGTGACCTCATCGTGATTGGTCTTACTTTTACATATGATTGGTTAAGAGAGTAGAGCGGGTTCTCTGAGCCAATCACAGAGCGAAGTAAAGCAAAACCAGTGGAACTCCAGATTACTTTCAGCACACAGTTAAAAACTACTCTGATATCTAAAAACACATTTTTCGGTGAAAACATAGGAGAGTATGGAACGAGGCTAGTGAGGGTTCAGAACGAACATTTACATTTTCAGATTTAATAGTAAAACGAGTCTTGCAAATTCAGGAGTCGCTTTTAAAGAGAGGAAATCCATCAGAAACCCGTCTTCATGTTTGAAATTCAGGCAATTCAGCCTTCTGATAAAGTTCAGATTTTCTCGTCGTGCTTTGAGGAAGAAGCGACCTCTCGCTATGTCACTGATAGAGAATCAGTGGGATACGATAAAAGCTCGATAGAGGAGAAATACAGATTCAGTGGTCTGGAAGAAGATGACCATGAAAATCCCAGTGACTCTCAAATAGGCCAGCTTCACAGCCCTGTGGGCTGTTTGAGAGACGATGATATCCAAGTTGGTAGGACCTGCAGACAATACGAAATGAGCCCAGCCAAGCGTAAATATGGTCTACAGGAAGTTGAAGGGCAAAACATGATTGAGAGGATGCCACATAACAAGGAAAGGGGTAATCCAAATGGAATTTGGCATTACCAGTCAAGTAACTTACGAAACCTGGGCAACAACCAAGAATGCTGTAGTTCGCTTTACCAAGCCAGCACTAAAAGATATTCCTACAACCAAATTCAAGACAGAAAAAAATGAGCACCAGCAGCAGAACCGTTGAGGCGTTCTTGGGCCAAACACGGCAAAGAAGAATGGGATTTTGTGGAGGAGAAACAGCACTAATCTTGAAGCAACAGGGAGAAATCATCTCGACTCCCCTACCTTGTTTTTCTTGGTCACTCATGGAAGTTAAAGGGTTAAGTCGCATAGAGGTTTGTGAAGAACCAAATCTGCGTCGAGGGAGACGAACTGGAGTGTGCCTAGAAACTGATGAAACTCGAAAGCATCACACTTTTAACCGCGTTTTAAGAAAACGTTTTTAAGACGTTTAACTCTTTACATTATGTATATTGATTTCATTTTGCAAGATTGTATTGCGTCTGAGGCATTTGGAGCGAGCTAAGTTGTTTTAGATCAGTTTCCAATTGATGGTCGAAAAACCAAAAACCAAGTCAGAATCACATCAGCCAATCAGAGAAGAGGTTCATACCATCATTAGCCAATGAGAGCTCAATGTGCAAGAAAACTGTTTGAAGCGCGGGAAAACACGACTGAAAAAGTCATAGTGGGTTTAAGTTTTTCATCTGATTGGCTGTGAGGATGGCGCAAACTTTCTATGCCAATCACAGATCGAAGTAAGGCAAAACCAAAGCCATCCCGGATAATTTTCGACTTAATCTCTTACCCAGATCCTACCGTGCAATTGTAAATGAAATGTTTACTTAGCCGCGGAAGGTCTGGGTACGAGACTACAGTCGACCATCAATTTTTTTGACATGAGGTAAATGTTACCTAAGGCCTTTAGTCTTACCATCGTGAGAGGGAGGGGTAAGGAGCTGGACACCATTAACTCTTTCCTCCCATGATAGATCCTTTGACATAGAATGAGAGAAGGCTCTCATTATTAGCGTTATGGTATATGACACCAGGGTTTCTTAGCCCTAGGGGTCTGGCACTTATAACTATTAGTGCCAGTTCCCCGGCAAACCTCTTCCCGACTTGTCTCAAATCTTCCCGCGGGCGGAGAAACGCGTGTCCTGCAGCGTCAATAATGAGGGCCTGGTACCAGACTACCCTCGATAACAAAAGAAATGGTAAAAATATAAATATTTATTTGATATCTTCTGTAAAGGTATAAAATATTCGGATCAATATCAGTATTTAAGCAACTACCCACCTACCCCTCCCCTAACTCAACAACAGTCAATTGACAACAAGTTAAGGTTAATGTTGGGTTAGGGGAGGGGTAGGTGGGCAGTTGCCCAGATACAGATATTGATCCTAATATTCTATGAAGTGTGTAAAAATAAATGATATGGACACCGTTCGCGCCAGTTTTCAATATGTACATCGTATAAGTCTTAGTAATTTGAATTAAAGTCATTGAACTACTAACTGCTATATGAACTTTTAATTTTTATACCATGGCATTAACAAACATTGCTCCTGATTTAAAGTCCTTGTATTTCCTCTGATGGAATGTTAGGCCCGAAATGATTGGAAATCACGTCCATAACAAGGCATTTTTCAGAAACTCAGAGCACAAAACGAATGAATCAGGTTCGATTTCTCATAGGGACTCAGAATTTTTTTCTTTGTCCCACTCCAGTGACGAGACAAAAAACAACTTTTAATGGGGCATCTTTTGTTGATGTCTACTTCAAATCCTTGCTATCATAGTGGCACACTACACACATGTGTTTTTCCGTTAACCATTTGGTGATTGATTAAACTACCCCTGCAATGTTCTCACTAATTTTATCAAATGTTGGCTTGTGAAAGCGCGTTAAATTCTAGTCCCTTCTGATTTCGTTTCTCTTTTAAACTGTACTCTCTTCTATTCATCAATTAATCATCATCATCATCATCATCATCATTATTATTATTATTATTATTATTATTATTATCAAAGAAGTGATTATTCTTATTATTCTTATTAATACTGTGCAAGTTCTGTGTCATGCGCGATGTTATTAGTCAGCGGATTTCACTTACACGTTCTCTCTTATTTCGTCGCCATCTTTGCTGGTGAGTGTGAGGAATATTCAACAACAATCCGCTTCCATCGGGATCGAAAATAAATCATTTTAAGTTTTTTTAGTACTTACTTTCTTTTGAAATCTCAAACTGTTCGTGACTTCTAAACTTACAAGAATATCACACAGTAATAGAGCGAGAAACTGTTATGATTTCAGCCATCACTTACATTCAATTTGAACGTGTCCTTCCAAGCCTTCGTCTTTCTTTATTTTTTGTGTTGTTTTTGCGTTGAAAGTCAGCCGATTGCATCTTTTACAGATTCCTCCATAGTCATGGGGAAATTCATCAAGTCTGGCAAAGTTGTGTTGGTTTTAAACGGACGTTATGCAGGCAAAAAGGCTGTCATTGTGAAAAATTACGACGATGGAACTAGCGATAAACCTTACGGTCATGCACTCGTGGCTGGAATTGCTCGCTACCCACTGAAAGTTACAAAGAAAATGGGAAAGAAGAAGACGGCAAAGAGGTCCAGAATAAAGCCTTTTGTAAAAGTTTACAACTACAACCATCTTATGCCCACAAGGTGAGTACTAACCCTCTGCATTCCAGCGTCAGAATGCAAGTTCTACATCCTGTTCTCTATACATTTCCTATGATACGCACAAGGAGAATTTGTCTAACAATCGAGAGCTCCTTGAGTTTGCGATCATTTCCACCTTTCAGATAACCTTATGTTTGATTCAGGGGTGATATTGCTGTGAGAAATTAGCTGCCTAAAGGGTTAATTGAAAATTTGCTCAGCTGATACAACACTGTAATTTGCCTGTTACACAAAGTTCCCAGAATTAATGTTGAACCATCTTTGTCATTGTATTGTCAATTTTATTTTTCCTGAGATAGTTTTAAGAAGCAATAATCGACCTTAATCTGCTTCAATCTTTGTCAGTTAATCCTTTAACCCTTAACTCACAAGATCTGATTGTTAATTCTCCCCTGTAGCTGCTACACATTTCCTTGTGAATTAGTTATGAGAACTTGGTGCTAGATCTAGATAGCAGCTTCTACCTGATAAGTTTGAATATTCTCTTTACCTGTTTGCTGGAGAATGTATCGATTTTGTAGGGAGAAGTTTTATGTTAATCACTTCTGGGAGTTAAAGGGTGAACTCCCAAGATCTGACTGTTAATTCTCCCCTTTAGCTGCTTCACATTTCTTTGCAAATTAGCTACAGGTATTTGGTGTTAGATTTGGCTAACTTCTACCAGATAAGTTCAAATACTTTCATCACCTGTTTGCTGGATATTGTGTGGACATTTTAGGGGAATGTAACATATTAATCACTTCAAGGAATTGCAGGCTCAGGGTTGAGCAAGACAAAGTGATATGCCCCTCATTTGATCAAATTTTTTAACATATCTGCAACTCCAAACAGCTTGTGATAACCTTTTTCAGAGTAGGTAAATGGCAAAATTTCAGGTGAGATAAAGCTAGAGGATTGGCCATTGAAACAAGGACTAAATTGGTCTGAGGTTTATTGGGATCAATGGGTTTTATAAGATCCTTGATATGTGGGATTTTAAAGGGAATAGATTTTTTAGTGCCCAATTTTAACCCTTTTGTCAGTTTTGCAAAAACATACTATTTAGGTGGTATTTTCTGTTTGACTCAAGATTGTTTAGAGCATAGTTTAGATGAATTAGGGTTAAAAAATATTTTTTAATAACTGGTCCAGAGATTCTTGTGAACTCGTAATTTATTGCCTGCTTTGTAATAACCAGGGTAATAATTCTGTTCAACAATTTCAAAACTATGTATTTCATATTTATAGAGAAATCCTGTCTTTTGTCTGCAGGTACTCAGTCGATGTCAACCTGGACAAACAGGTGATAAATAAAGATGTGTTCAGAGATCCAGCACTGAAACGTAAAGCCAAAAGGGAAGCCAAAGTGAAATTAGAAGAAAGGTAGATATGCCAGCCTTACTCATGCTTTTGTTTTTGTCGTTGTTGTTTTGCATCCATGTGATTATGGAACCCAGAGAACCATGTTACCAGAAAGGATCCTGGAACGTGACTTTCTCAAGAAAAACAAACTCTTTAGGCATGAGAGATCTAAACTTACTCATCAGTAATGCCAATACATTTCTGGTATTTTGATTTGCTCACATCTCTTTGTCTCTGTTGTTTGAAGGGTTGATAGCACTATCCACTGGATAAATCTCTTTGCAGTGAATAGTGTGTTATGGTTTGTTAACACTTATCCACTATTGCAATTTATCTGTTGGATGGCATCATCCACCCATTGAACAATGGGGTCCTGGTCTCTGAACCCTAAAATCAGTATGCATATTCTCCTTACTGTTCTATAAACATTTCCTAAGATGCTGACATGGAGAATTTGTCTAACAATTAAGATCCTCTTTAGCGGGCGATCAGCTCTTTTATTCTCCTGACCTTAATGTTTGATTCAGGGGAGATATGGTAAGGGGAGATTAGATGCTAGTCATTCTTAGAGGTTAAAGGGTTTAAAGATGAGTCATGACACATGAAAGTTTTCAGTGATATTTCGGATATTTTTCAAGCCTTCATGGTTGTCCAAGTTTGACAGTTAATTATTGTTGACCATTTTTTTAATTCCTCTCTGTCATTTTGGTTAAGTCTTACTCACTAGCTAGGTGGCTCATTCAGGTGTAGCTTATCCCAGCTTTCATGAGTGTCTGGCATTGAATTTCCCCTTACAGTATCACCCCTGAATTAAACTTAAAGGTCATGAGCTAAAAGGAATTTATCACCAACTGAAGAAGCTCTTGACTTTGAAACAAATTCTTCTTGTTAACACCTTAGGAAATGTAGAGAGAACAGTATGGAGAATATGCATACTGATATTTGGGTGTAAAGGGTTAAGCAACTACGAGTTTTGGTAATCTCCTGGGATGGGTTACCTGTAAATGGCTGGGTACTCTTGGGAATTTTTTCAGGCTTCCCCAGTTAATTATTCAGACTCTTTTACAACCCATGATTAGAAAAGGAGCTATGAGAGTTGTGGATGTTAACCCAAGAACACACTCTAATGACCATCCAAAGCTCAGACCTTCTCATCAAGACTTGAATACACTAGTTGAGGGTATCACTCTTGTTCTTACCAAGTTTTATTGTAACTTTAATTAAGTAAATTAGGTTTGATTGAGTCATTATTGTATGATACTCCACTCATGTAAGTACTGTAGTAACAAAATTGTCTCTTTCCAGGTACAAGTCGGGCAAGAACAAATGGTTTTTCCAAAAGCTGAGGTTCTAATCACCAACCTTGTAAAAAAATAATGAAATAAAGACTGAAACATAAATGTCATCTGGTATGGTTCTTTGATCTCAGACAGCTAACCCCAGCACAGATTTAACAATGTATTTCACTATATGGCAACACAGCGGTTACAAATTAGGCATGTGAGAGTGGATCAGTTTTAGCTATCTGCACACCAATTTCCTGTGCAAAATTTCAAAGGAAACCTTGAGAAACAACCGCAGTCCCCAATGCAAAATATGTGAAATGATGGTTGAAACGTTCGTAGAAATCTGTGAAAGGGAAAAAAAGTAAAGTAAAGGATAAAAACAGAACTTATTCAAGACAGGTATCCTGTTGATTTACCATTTTCTTTTGGAGCTTTATTAAAGAAAACTATTTGATTCTGAAATACACAGCCAAAAGGGATCTGCTTGCGCATGCCTGACGTGTGTCCGCCGTGTTCGGACAGCCCGTCCCTTGAACTTTCCAAGGGATTTCCCGAAGCAGTTTATCAAGGTGAAGGCTTGGTGTCTAAGCCTTCATGTGCTATGGGAGTTACTACATCACGGGCGACGAGCGGGAATAGAAAAAACGACCCAAATACGAGTGGTCAGCGGTGAAACAACTTTAATACTTCATATATAGACAGATCATTTGTAGTATCAGGAAACAATCGTGTTGTAAAGCCGAAGCGTAAACAGTTTACTTCGCTAAATAAAATGTTAAGCAATTCAAAAGTGTTGATTGTACATATATCTTTTACTGCTTCAATAAACAATGAAGGCATCGGTGGCATCCGAAAGGTACTAAGAACTGACTTTGCGTTTAAGCCGAGAAAAAAATCACAAAGTTTGAATTCTGGGATGTTGTCCACTGTTGGCTCCATCAAGTTACGATTCTGCACCATTGACGCTCGTGAAAATCTATCTTAATTGACTACCAAGGACTGTATTTCTTATCTTGCAAATTAAGGTCTGTACATGATATTAAGTTCATCATCTGGTTCATTGTTATAGTCAGCTTTAAAATTTAAACTCTACTTGTACTGACAAGAAGCCACCCTAAGGGCAGGTGAAATGTTGCGTAAGCGTCTCCGCGAAAGGCACATCCAGACAACTTGCATGGAAAACCTGGCCACAGCTATCGCACCCAAGCCAATCCTCTCCATCGTCGTCTTTGCAAATCTTACAGACCGCGGTATTTCTCCTATAATTGAACAAAAGATATGGGACGTCAAAGAGATCTTCGGACTGACATATGAATTCAGCCACAACCTTGTATCCCACGTTGGTATGTACACAAACGAAAAAAAGAGGAACTGCGTACCTTGTCGTTTTGTACGTGGCGTCCATCAGGGCCAGTTCACTACCATATCTTTCAAGCATTCGTTGTTGCCATGGCTCTTGATGTACAAAGAGGAAGGTTTCCTCAGGAGTTCTAGGTCTTGGTTCATCTTTTTCGTTAATGACAGCGTCTCTGGTAAGGTAAAAGAAGTTGCTTTTGGGAGACTTAGTTTGCCAATCTTCTATTTTTTTACCCAATGCTTCTTGGTCGTCATCGCAATACTTCACTGCTGAAATCGCCTTGGCAATGTGGTTTCGCAAGTCCTGGCGACAAGGGTAGTATCGCCTATTTGTTTTCTTTGGCCTTCGTTCCTCGGGATGGCCTGAAAATAGATCCTCCCGAACATATTTATCAAGAGACCTTTGCACCTCAGAAAGGTTAGTTATATTTTGCTTTACGAAGTCGCAGATTTTGTCAACTACACGTTTATCGACGTATTGTCCTATCTTGGACGAGTCCCCGACAGGGTGGTTGACCTGGGAAGAGCTTAACGGGATCTTCACGTGGAACCGAGTCGAAGTACGGAAACTAAACCCTACATCACTCTTCGATTTGGCATTGATTTCTTTTAGAATAGCCTTCTTAGCCATCACCAAGCTATTATCTGATAGGAACCTTGCTTTGTCGATGAAGTAATCGTTGTACACCCGAATACATCGAATCTGCATGACTGCCGGGCAATCCAATTTTCTCGAATTCTGCAAGTGTATTCTAGTTTTTCTTGCATAGTCGTGTACATTAGCGTAGTCACTCTTGCAGGTATAACTTCCTCGGGCATCCTAATTGGTACAGAAGATTTTAATACAGGTGTGTTCTACGAGAGCAAAATGAAATTACATTCTTCTCCCAGCTGCGATATCATCTGTGATTTTTACTGACTTCACTACTATTGCCAACACCCTTCCCCCTCATATTTCTTTGGGTAAATTGGTTATGAAACATATAACTTAAAACTCCTGTAACATTTTGATCCTCGTTAAAAGAAAATTAATCAGTCCATTTGAATAAGCTTGAATTCAACCTCTTGACTCTCAGTTTCCGTTATCATTTCTCGATTGATCTCTTTTTTTACTTAAAATTTGAATGTTTGCTAATCCATTTACTGTAATTGTAACCAACCTTTGTGGATCCATGTATACAATGTCGAGTTTCACTGCTAGAGATTGAAAAGGGGTGGCCAAACAACTGTATGGAGACATTTCCGCGGTTGTTTTCAAGTACAGGAGGTGCTGTCAAATGAAATCAGATGGAGTTGTTAAGCAACATGCCTTATTTTCGGTTTACGTGTAAAGGTGTCAATAAGAGCCAGACCTTTGACCCAAACCTTTCCACCAAAGCCACTTTCCGCTATTTTTAAACCAAATAGACCTTTTAGGTAGAGATAAATGAATAAAAAAAAATAACAACAGCAATATCAACAAACACAAAGAAACTAAAATGAAATATAAATAGGTAGTTCAGACGCAGCATCTCGCAAATCGCGTAAGACTGCCTTTGAAGAAATTTACCATAAACTCTGAAAGACGGCGATTCTTCTCAATTAAATTATCCCAGAATTAGGAGAGTCAGGATAGGAAACCGAGATCTGTGCACTTTAAAATACTGAAAGATTATATACCTGTTTGAGAAAATCTGTTGTGGTTTTTCTCTTTTGAATAGCTTTCTGTAAGTACATAACACGTGGAGTTCAATGCCTGAAATGAAACTAACAGATTATCCATCTCTGCTCTGTTTCCCTCGAAATATCCAAAACAATAATTGCCTTCAACAGAAAAGCCATTGAGATGTTCTTTCAAAAAGTCGATCTCTAAATCTCTTAACATTGTTGGCTTTTGGTCTTCATCCATGGCAAAATCTTCCAGGAAAAGCAAACTACAGTGCGAAAACCAAGTTCCTGCCAAATTTGATTGACATTTTTGACAACCGGAAATCATGATACTTTTTTTTCGTCACGCAGTTAGCTACAAACCATATATATAATTATTCTTGGTGCCTTTCCGAATGCCGCTGACTCCCTCTCCGAAGCCTCCATTGTTTATTAAAGCAGTAAAAGATATGAGTTCAATCAACACTTTTTAAAAATTGCTTAAACTGTGAAGTAAACTGTTAACATTTCGGCTTTACAACACGATTGTCTCTGGAACAACAAATTATATGTCTCTATATGAAGTATAAAAGCTGTTTCACCGCTGACCGCTTATATTTGGGTCGTTTTTTCTATCCCCGCTCGTCGCCCGTGATGTAGTAACTCCCATGTGCTATTGGAGCGGGAAGATTAAATCCAGTCATCCTTAATCTTGTGGTAGTTTCTCGAGGGTTGTGCACCTTTGCAGTGATGGATTATAATGCAACTAGGGAAGATTTTCGGTCATCTTATGACTATTCCTACGAAGGAGGTGTACCTACTGACGATGAAGAGGGCGATGAAGACTTCTCTTCCCGACCCCATGTCAGTAGTCATAGCAGACAGTCTGTGATTTTTCCGGCGAAAAGACGCCGAATGGACGACTCTAGCTCTACACAAACTCATCAAAATGGGCAGTCTTCCACACGGAAGCATTCAACCCAGTTTGAGTCTTGTTTGGGTCACAGTAGAACCATTGTTCATGTTGACATTGACTGTTTTTACGCGCAAGTCGAGATGATCCGGCGACCTGAACTGAGAGACGTACCCCTAGGAATTCAACAGAAACATATCGTGGTCACTTGCAATTATGTCGCTAGGGAAAGAGGGGTAAAAAAACTTGTTTACATCAGCGATGCCAAAAAGACATGTCCTGATCTGGTTTTAGTTAACGGGGAAGATTTGACCAATTACAGGGAGTTTTCTGGACGGGTCCACTCCTTGCTGTCAGAGAGGTTCACACCCCTGGTAGAAAGATTAGGGATGGATGAGAACTTTTTGGATGTGACTGAACTTGTGAAATCACGCGAGTTGGCTTTGCCGTCTGGAAGGAGGGAATATGTCGGGGGTTTGTACGCAAGCAGGGTTGAAAATTGCAAAGATAAGGTTTGACTATTAAACTGTACCATTGCATGCATCGTGAGCTTTTTTGTGCGAGTCTAAAGAGCCAGTTCTGGAAAAAAATGAGCAGCAAAGTTGTGAGGTGTTTGAAGATCTGCACCTAAAACGGGACGTTACAAAGCGATAATTGCAAAACTCCATAAAACGTATTGTAATAAATAATTCTCGATACAAATTAATCAATCAGTATCAAAAATTGATAAAAATCTTTGGCTTAGGTTTTTGTGATTATCAATTTTACCGTTAGAATGAAACCCTTACTTAATTCTGACTTGATTTGATGTAATTTGCTCTCTCAGCCCACTGAATCAATATTATCAATTTTATCAATCTTGTGATTATTGATATTTATTAAATATTTTAGCTAATTGATCAACAATTATCATGTGATATCAAGTAATTGATGAGTTTGCGATTATTTTTATATTAATCTTTATTATAATAAATCATTTATTTAATCAATTGATTGTCTATTAATTATGGATTTATTATCTGTCCTAGGACATTACTGCATGTCCTTGTGGTTGCCATGAGAGACTAAGAATTGGATCACTGATTGCAGCAGAGATCAGGCAAGTAATTCTGCAAGAAGTTGGTCTGACTTGTTGTGCAGGAATTGCTCACAACAAACTCCTGGCTAAACTTGTAGGTGCATGGAAAAAACCCAACAAACAGACAACATTACTTCCAGAGGATGCAGGGAGCTTGTTGTCAGGACTGAAAGCAAAGGATATCCCAGGTATTATAGAAGAAAAAGGAATCAGATCACAGAAGACATGAAAATGTGGCAAAAAAATTAGTGACACACTGGGCTGCACCCTGTTTGCCACTTTTTTATTCTTACCACATTTTGATGAAAACTGTGATTTCATAATGAAGAGATGAACAGCAATCTGGAATCTTTTTGTTAACCCTTGGACCCCTAAGAGTGACTAGAATCCTATTTCTCCTCACAATATCACCCCTGAATCAAACATAAAGGTCATGAGGATAAAGGAAATGATCACTAACTAAAGAGGCTTTAGATTGCTAAACAAATTCTCCTAATCAGCACCTAAAGAAATGTATAGAGAACATTATGGAGAACTTGAAAACTTATCTTAGGGTGCAAAGTGTGAAAGAGATAGCAAATAAAGTGTGTAACATAACAGGGTGCAGTTGTAAACAAAATGGAATGAAAATCCAAGCTTTTCTTTTTGCCAAGTGTTGAACAACTCATAAATTTATACTCAAACAATGAGATTATTTGGTCTTGATTTCTAGGAACGATAGATTCCATGCTTTGCCCTCATCAACTATCACATGCTAGAAATTTTTAGTTCATGATCTGATCGTTAAATGGAGCAGGCCAGCCTTAAGAGGTGGAAAAACTTTGGTAGGCTGAAATGAATTTATGGTGGAGAATGCAACTTGTCCCTGTGAGTTTGGGTTCACTTTCAGTCAACCCTTCACACCCTAAAATCAACTTACATATTCTCCACACTGTTCTTTTTACATTTCCTGAGGTTCTGATAAGTAGAATTTGATTACAGTCAACAATCAAGAGCTTCTTTAGTTGTTGATCATTTCCTATATTCTCGTGACCTTAATGTGAGATTTAGAGGTGATTTTGTCAGGAGAAATTAGATGCTGGTCACAGACAAGAGCTAATTTGTTCAGTGTGGCCAGAGCTAATGAGAAAAAAAAAGCTATGTTTCCTCTAGTTTAACATTTTTTATTGCTGTATGATTAATTATCAATTTTTTCTGTAATTTTCCTTACTGTTGACTCTATATCATTGTGTTTCAAGAAAAGAGCCAATCAGGGACCAAAAAAACTAAACCAGAACAAGAAATGAAGCTTTGAAAGTATTAGTAATACACTGTGAAATCTGTCACTTCAATCCACTGATCTCTCTAAAATAGCAGATCACAGCAGTGAAATTTACTGCCTGTAGTACCTCTTACTAAAATCTCTTGGAATCCTTGAAAATTCAGCAGGTAAAAGGATTGCTCAACTACCAGTTTTAAAATTTATTTTACTTGTTGTGCTGTGTAATCTCAACTTATACAGAAAAGAATGCCATTTGCGAATTTCTGTTTCAGTTATGTAAACCTGATTTCACTTTATTTTGTTTTATGTAGGTATTGGACACAGCACAGCCAAAAAACTTCAAACAATTAACATTTCATCTGTTACTGACCTACTTTCATGTCCCAGTCAAGTCTTAGAAAAGGAATTTGGCCATTCACTGGCAGATCTGATGATCAAACTCTGCAATGGGATTGATGAGAGCAAAGTTACTCCCTCTCGAGAATTTAAAACAATAACAGATGAGGACTCTTTTAAATGTTGTTCAACACTCGAGGATGCAACAAAGAGGCTCAGGGGTCTTGTCAAAGGGATACTTCCAAGAATTTCTTCCAGTACTACATTGCCTCAAACTGTGAGAGTCTCCATTCGAAGAAGAGGTGAAAAGTCACACAAAAGAGAGAGTCGTCAGACTGCTTTACCACAAGCAATTTGTTTTGCTGACGAGGAAAAAGCAGGAGATCTTCTCTTCGAAGTTTGTGTCTCATTGTTTAAGAAAGTTGTGGATGTTAGTAAACCATTTCACCTGAGTCTTCTAGGAATTTCATTAACAAACTTTTACAAACCATCTAGTGGTCAAGCCAAAGAAATCTCAAACTTTTTTCAAAAGTCTTGCAGCAAACATGCAAATCTGACATCTGTCACATCATGTAGTAGTTTGGAGTCAAAGGGCAATTATCTCTTTGAAAGAGAAGACTGGGAAGCTTTGCCCAAGAGCTGTGAAGATAAATTATCGGATCAAAGAACAAGTAAGGTTGGCACAACCAAAACTAAGGACTGGAAACCAGTGAGGAGCTCTAAAATAACTAAACAGCATACCCAGCCAAAGGGAATAAACGTTGATGGGGCTACCAAGGATGTGAGTCAACCAGCTATCATTTGCCCCAGCGGCATAGACCCTGCAGTTTTTGCTGAGTTGCCTGTGGAGCTGCAGAGGGAGTTGCAGGCACAATGGCCACAGTCAGCCCAGGAAACAGCGAATACCAAGAGGGTTACTGTAAAGGAGAAAAAAAGTGCTGGAATTCAAAGATACTTTACTAGAGAAGCTGTAAACGATGACTCTGGAACACCTAAATAAAAGAGGCTTTCCAATTACACAGAACTGTAATAGAATCCTGTTAATTCAAGCACAGTTTACTTGAACTTTCCTTTTACTACAATAAAATGCTATTTCCCCTGGATTTGACCCCATTTTTATAGTTATTTACCATTAACTAACTCAAACTCCCCTTTAACTCAAACAGGTTATTTCCTTTGTCTTGGCTTAAATTTTTCCTGATAACTTAAAATTTACCCCTTTAACCCCTAAGAGTGACTAGCATCTAAATGCTGTACACGTTATCGCTTCTGACTCAAACATTAAGGTTATGAGAATATAGGAAATGACCACCCATGTAAGAAGCTCTTGATAATACAAGTTCTCCTCATGTGTCATAAGAAATGTATACAAAACAGTATGGAGAATATGCCCATTGATGTTAGAATATAAACAGTTAATTTAAAATTGCAGTCATTAAGTGGCAAAGTGTAAGAATGTAACTGATTGACATGTACCAATCTTGAAATTCAACACTAATCCCAACAACTCAGATTCCTGCCAATTAAAGCTTGTTTTTCAGGATTTGAGTCAGCAGGGGTTCTACTGTTTCTTGTTTCTGAAGAAACACAATCTACCTAAACCAATAGAATTACATGGCAGAGAGTAGGGAAAATTACTTATTAAATCTTAGGAGTGAAAGCATTTAGTCTCCTTACTAATTTCAACACATTAAGAATATTAGGGCAAAGCATTTAAGAGTTGAATTAAAATATCTGTCAGTTGATAGTTTTCTTTATTATCATCAACTTTCTGCTTTCCATTGTGCTATTGGAAGTACAAGTTACTCCTTGGTTACTTCTGTAGGTTAATGCTTTGACTCTCAGAAGTGATTAACATGTAACTTCTCCCTGTAACATCCTTAGATTACCCAGTGAACAGGCAACGAGAATACTCAGTTATCTTGATTTCATTCCAAATTCTTGTAACTAATTTACAAGAAAATGTGAGGCTGCTAGAAGGGAGAATTAACCATCAGATCTAAGGAATGTAACGTTCAATCTAACGAGGAGAAACTTACCCAAATTTATGATTAATGTGAACGCAACAAATTCCTAGAATTTAAACAAAGTAACAAGTAAACAGTAACAAAGTGCAAGCTTGTTGTGCAATAATCTTTTAAGCACTGTAGTACAATGGAGCAGATAATTTTCCAGTAGTAATTTTTTTTTATTTTACCACACCATTGTCCAATTATTGAGGCCCAGGTGGCATCATATAATCATTTTTAGTAATATTGAAAAAGGGTTCTTTACAACATAGGCTAGTTTGCAAATTCAAATCGTACGACTTTGATCATTTCATCAAAACTGGAATAATTTTCGATAAATAAGGACTTCTCTTGCAAGTGGTTTGAAGAGAAGTTTAGATTCGCCATCGCCTTCTATCTTCAATTACTTTCCTGTGAAAAATGGTCGTAAATTTGTATTCGTCTCGATTACCCTGTGATATCCTTCCATGAAACCCAAGATCGGCGATTCCGAACGTTGGCTAGAAAAGAGTCACCCAGCTGGGAATTACATACTCGTGTTGCTGTATTAGTTTAAAGTAAAAAATTTAAACATCAACGGCGACAAGGGGAAATATAAAAGCATGTCAAGTCGCCAAATGTCTGAAGCTTTGCAAACGAATTGAAAACCAACACACTGAGACCCAGTTTTGCGGCCAACAATTTCGCAATCTTCATCAGAGTTCAGGAATATTGTCGTGGTATGTTTACACAAAAGTGATTTCAAAGGTCATTCCCGATAGATCTATTCCTTTGTGCACTAGCTTGAACTGAAATAGAAAACTAAAGTCAGTTGACGCAGTAAACAAACTTTAATTCACTTCCATACACAACATCGTATCATCCCTCGTTAGGAACAGATAAACACACTTCAATTTCTCTGGACGGTTTCGAATCGCCTAGCTATTTAAATACAAATACTTGTTTAGCATCGCATAGTTCAACTGCTTGTGAAGTATAACTGAAATTCAACCAACAATGTACAGAGGGAAAGGTAAATACGTAACAACCTATACTATTTCTAAATCGTCCAAAATCCGTTTGACTAGAATTTGAAAGAATATGTCTGTATCATTATCTCCTGTCCAGTATACACAGATAATCACCCAGTCGTTTGGTTCCAGGCATAAAGAGCGGACTTGCACTGACAAATTGTAACGATTTCATTCTCCGTCTCTATCATCCTGTTCCGACTGCCACAGTGTTAAATTGTCACGAAGGAGTTGCATTATCAACGTGCTGTCCTTGTAAGTATCTTCTGCTACACTGTCTAGTTCTCCTATCGCTTCATCGAACGCAGATTTTGCCAACTTACAGGCTTCCTCAGGGTCGTTTTGGATTTCGTAGTAGAACACCGAGTAATTCAGCGCCAAACCAAGCCGTATGGGATGAGTGGGACTCAAGCCCGCTTTAGCCTTCTCCTGAGCCAACTTGTAAGCGTCGTTCGATTTTCCCCCAACTGCTTCCCTCTCCTCATCTTTTTCAATCTCAACCAGGTAGCGATAGTAATCGCCCTTCATCTTCAGGTAAAACACATTCGCCTCTAACTGCGCCGTACTAGTTCCTTCTTCTTCTTTGGGAAGGAGGTAACGATCGATCAACTCTAGAACTTCATTACACATTTCTTTCAATTCACCTTCAATCTTCTGACGGTACTCTTCGGCGAATTGGTATTTTCCCTCGTTTTCCGGTTTATCCTTGTCTGATTTCTGCTCTATGCTTGAAATAATTCGCCACGCAGATCGCCGTGCACCGACCACGTTCTTATAAGCAACCGACAGCAGATTTCTCTCCTCATGATTTAGCGCCTTATCTCCCATTTCTTCCACTACTTTTTTCATGGCCGTTACCATGTCTTCATAACGCTCAGCTTGCTCTGCTATTTTTGCCCGGTAAATATTTTCTTCTATCAGATTCATCTTGACTTCACAATTTAAAATGCTACAACCCACCCAGAACGAAACCTCTCAAACAAATTTCAATTGACGCTGTAAAATTGCAGGGAGCTGCCTTCTTTCTCTTCCTTGGTCACGTGTCTCAGCTGAAGTTTTGCGTGATTTCTGCCAATCAACATCGCCAGTAACATCCGGGAGGTTTTTTAACCGGGAATGCATAGAAATGGGTGTTGGACGATACCTGTGAAAATATACAAGAATCGCATACTATCTACAGCAGATACGGAAAATTTATCGACAAATGATCAAAACGCGCAGCAAATTAAGAAAAAATCTGCCCTCGCTTTCCCGAAACCCGCTCTTCGTCCTATGAGTTTATAGCTAGTAGTTTCGCTGTGACAAGTCACACTCGCGCGTCACACACGTGTGACGATCGCGTGACTTTTCAAACAGTCTCGCGTGTTGTCCTCGCATGACATGTCCTCAATATATTTGAAGAAGTTTACGAAGCAAATTCAAGCAAATCCGGGTTTTATTTCCCTAAATAAAATATCTGTATCAGACAGAGGGCACTCACCAGTTTTTGCCACCTAGATATTGTAGGTTGTTTGCTTAGAAAAAGGTTCAGAAAGGATAAGTCACATGTACCCCAGGACCCCCCCCCCCTCCCCCCTAGCTACACCCTTGCACTCCTACCAAATTGAAGCTTATACATCAATCAATTTAAAGCTTCAACATCCCCCCCTTGGCATTGAAACTTTTGAAGACTGGTTCGTTAAAATTCCTGTCCCCTTTCCAGGCCAAAATTGCATTCAAATACCTCATATTATTTGAATGATTCTAAGTGTAGCTAATGAATGTTGTACCATTGAGCAAAGTCAAATTTGGGGCTGCTGTTGGTCTTTTTGCTTTTAAGCATCATTCTTGAAACAAAAAAATTTCTTCTAGGCCATTTTCTTATAAAAATTTACTTTTTACCTTTGAACTCCAACATATCTTAAGTTAAAATGCCTGTATTGCAGTCATCCAAATTCACCACCCTATTCAAACGTGGTTTTAAAATTCCCAACCCCTGACAACGGTCAAATGCCCATGGGGGGGGGGAGGGAATGTTGAAGCTTCAAATTGATCTGCACAGCACATAAATATAACTCAAGGGTATCAAAGTCAGCATGCATCATTCTCTATTTTCATTGTTAGGCTCAGATAAGTTATTCTGGCATAATTTTAGGTATAATGTTGGTCAGAGCATCAAGCATGATGCCAGAATAATGACTAAAGTTATTGAGTATAAATGAGTTAGACTGCCTTTCAAGTACTTTTACAATGGAGTTTTTGGATTCATTTTCAGCATATTGGTCTCAAATGCCATTTCTTGTACTTTCCTGTAATTTTCTTGCCCAGGTTACTTCAATTAAAGGCCTGGTTAACACCTCATGTACTCAGCAAGAGATAACAAGGGGTAAATATGTGTGGCCTGAGAATTTGGTTTCATATAATGTTTTCCTTGAAGTGCAGAGAGCGTTTCGTCCAATGCTAGTTTAACTTGTCAACAGCGGGGAGGGAGAGGGGAGGTTTGAATGGCTCTTAACCCTTGCATCAGTATGCATATTCTCCAAACTGACTCAATAAATTTCTTAAGGTGCTGATAAGGAGAATTGGTTAAACAATCAACAGCCTCTTTATTTTCATGACCTTTATGTATGCTTCTGGGGTGATAGTGTAAGGAGATATTAGTTACTAGTCACTCTAAGGGGTCAAAGGGTTACAGTGTTGACCCTGTAACTCCTTTGAGTGACCAAGATGGAATTTCTCCTTAGCATTTCATTACAATTTCAAGTAGACAAGTAATGGGAGTAAAAAGAAATATCAATTAGGAGATTATTAATTGATCCTATGCCAAATTCCCCGAATCAACATCATAAGAGTTGTACAGCAGACAGTATGGAGAATTACTGATGAGATCTTGGGAGTGAAAGGGTTCAGTTCAGTTAGTCATAATCATGAGCATAGTGCATGCTTTCAGGGACAACACTTGGAAGCATAATGCTCGAATTTTCAAGCAAAATATATATGACCCTACTCTTAGTCATGTTTCTATACTTGCAACATGGGAAAGAAAGTGATTGAGGTCAGATAAACTGGAAAAAAGGAAGCTGCTCAAATGCCATTTGATCACACATTGTATAATATAATTCCTAATAATGCTACCTAAATTACATAATTAATTATTTGGCAATTTTCTCACAATTAGGTAATATTCAATTAAAAAAAAAAAGGATCAGAGTGGTTATTCTTATTTAATTCACAGCCAAACTAACATTGATTATAGCAGTCACATTTTCAGAAATTACAGATCAGTAAAAAAATCAACTCTGATTTTCAGTGGCCAAAAAAACTGGATGACCCTGCTCTGAATCACTACCTGATAAATCATATCAAAAGTGGAGAAGAAAAGCTTGGTTGGTAGTACAGTTAACTCTGTCCTCATCACTACCACTATGTTGATCACTACCATATGAAAAAAAAAAACCTAGCAGATTTAAGCCATGAGTCTCTCAGGAGAAGAGAGCAAAAAAATTCCCTCCATTAAACAAAATCCACTTACAACAACTTCACTGTTCATGCTGGCAAGTCACCTTGCCATAGTGGTCAACAGTTTCACAGAAATAAAGTAGAGAAAAAAACTACCGGAAAAAATATTCATTCACCCTGAGTACACGAAAAATTATCCAACAGTAAAGTGCTTATGTTATACTATCAACTAAGTGCTCAGAATTAAACGTCAATATAAACAAGCACGATATTTCACCTTAATTATATATTACCATTAAATAGCGCTTCCTAGTGACATACCACGAAACTTTTCAGAGTCACACTTTAATTAATCTATAATGTATTCCATTCTTTAGTAAGTATGCCTAATGTGAGCAGCATCGGAGATCTAGGACTTAGACAAACAACAAAGTGTAGCACATTAAAGAATTGCATCGTAATTGACTTTGAATTAACTTTACAATTTTTTTATAATGTTATATGCAAACAAGATTACACTATACACCATAAGAACGTTGCTTTCTTGACGTATAATTCACATATTTCTGTCTTAATATTAGCTGAGATGGCATTCACCGTTAATTATGTAAAATCTTTGAAAACTTCCAGAGGTCTATCTTGCGCTACACCAAATCAATGACATCTAAACATGAGTGAAGGAACTGGTCAGGAAAGAATCAGTAAGCAAAAGTATTGGTTTCCGTCACCGCTTCTATCGACTCTTAATTAGTAAGTGAATATTCTTTCCAATGAAAACCACTCAGTCATTCTCAGCGCTGAGTTTGTAGTCTAAAGTACACAAACGCTTCCAAACTCCTTTATCAATCGTCTCCCTGTTGCTCACCATCTTCTTCTGACTGCCACAGAGTTAGATTATCGCGGAGAAGTTGCATTATCAGGGTGCTGTCTTTGTAAGAATCTTCTTTTGCGTCGTCCAGTTTAGCTATCGCATCGTCGAAGGCCGTTTTTGCCAGCTCGCATGCCTTTGAGGAGTTGTTTTCGATCTCGTAGTAGAACACAGAGAAATTCAGCGCCAATCCAAGGCGGATGGGGTTCGTTTCTGACAAAGATTTTTTACTCTCCTCATTAGCTTGTTCATAAGCTTTTTTAGATTCTTCGCTCAGCGTCTTCCTATCATCTGAATCATTATCCTCGATCTCCACAAGGTAGCGATAGTAATCTCCTTGCATCTTGTAGTAGAAAACTTTAGCTTCTTCTTGGTTCGTAGCATCTTCCACCACAGCCAGTAGATTTTTGATCAATTTAAGGACTTCGTTGCACTTTTCCTTCAGTTCACCTTCCACGGTCTGCTTATAACTCTTCGCAATTCCCTTTTTAACTTCGTCACCCTCTGCCTTATCCTCTAAGTTCGAAATAATTCGCCAGGCAGACCTTCTTGCTCCTACCACGTTCTTGTAAGCCACTGAAAGTAGATTTCTCTGTTCGTCAGAAAGGACCTCCTTAGTTGATTCCACTAATTTTGTCATATATGTAACCATATCATCATAACGCTCAGCTTGTTCAGCCAGCTTGGCCTTCGCAACTAAATCGGCAGGGCTCGACATGGCGTCCAATTCACGGTAACAATAATAACTATAACAAGCACACTCGAAACCTTCTACAAGCAGATGGACGCCTTTCTATCGATGGGAGCTGTCTTCCCTCTACAGATTAATGCACGGTTTTCCACCAATCATGATCGTAGTTGGCATCCGGGAAACTTTCTAACCGGGAAGTGGTAAGCATGACGTAATTATGAAAAATTGCTCTCACTTCATTTCTTCGGAATTCTGCTTTCTTCTTTCTTGACACGTACACTTTTCTCGAATATGGTGTCCATTATCATATGGAGACTACTATATTCATTGATGCACCTGCCAACGTTCCTTCCAACTCTTTTTGAGTCAATGACAAAAAATATTGATGAGTGCAATTTAAAAAGTCCATATGACGACTAGCGAAGAATTACGAGAAGTCTCTGAGTTGTTCGAAGGCGTGTCGAAGACTCTCCGAATCAGCCTCCGGCCGGAGCTATCGTAACTTCCGGAAAACATACACTTTTCTTTTCTCACTTATGTTGAATCAATCTCACCTTATGTTTTTTCAAAATTGCTCACAGAAAAAAATAGCCAAGAAAATAAAACCTCGTTCGGAAATGGGAAAGCTTGATGTATGTCCTCTTATAGGCAATGAGTACATGCATCCAAGATTAAAAAGGATTTCTAGGGAAATATTAATGAAAAGTATAATGTATGTGCTATGAATGACCAAGAAATCAAATATCTGGTTTTTTTTCTGAGTATTGTTCTTCTGCTGGAACGTAATATCGCATAAATTTTTCTCAGCCAAACATTGAGGCCCGAACTACAAAAATCTTTTTTCCTCAGAAGCACAAAAATTGTCGTTGCGTAGCTGAAAACTCCGGAAAAAATTTCCTAGCTTCGGTTAACCCTTTTACTATCAGATCAAATTTGTAATTCTCCTTACTGTTAGCCATACAATTCGTATAATGGTAGTTCAAAGAATTTAGTATTGGATCTACTAATTATCCCCAAATTGATATTTTTCTTTATTCTCATCACTTATCTCGGGTTGATATTGTATTGATATTGTAAGGAGAAATTCTCTCTTGGTCACTCATGGGAGTTAATGGGTTAAGTGGGTAAAGCGCTTACATCTCTAATCCGCGCATGAACAAGGGGGGTCGCGAAAAATGATGTTCGCAAAATAAGCGGAAGGACGAAGTAAAATGAAATTCGAAGCCGTTACCTTACAACCACAGACACCGTTCCACTTGCCATGCCTTTTTTTTTTCTAATCCCTCTTTCGCTTCTCTTTGCCGAGGATAGCAAAGAAGGAATTCTCATCCTGTTTCACGCGCGTCACGTATGTACCCTTTACCCTTTGCCACCTAAGAGCCTAACACATGACGCAGGCTCCCCAACGTAACATTGCTCAGCGACCGATAGAAAGGAGAGGCTACAAAGTATTGAGCGAGAATTACAAACATGGCTGCTCGAAGCAGATATTCTGAACTACCTGGCATTGTAAGTATCCCTCTTAACCTAACTGCTCTGTTATTTTACCTTTTTTTTCTTTCCAACGTAAATTTGCACTCATCCGTTAGATTTTGGTTACATTTTCTCCCTGTTTTACCCTTCTTTTAGGACAATCAGCCAGATGTCTACGAAACTCCCGATGTTATGGAGAAAACTAACCAGGAGGGTGACCCTTCGGTAAAATACTTTGCTATACAAAATTTTTATGACTGAAGGGGAATTGAAAATGATTTATCAGTTCTCTGCAGTTCTTGATGTTCATTACATGTACCTAAGCTTGAACATCGTAAAATATTGCAATTAATCTAAAGTCCCTCTTTCAACTTAAATTCATTCTAGAATAATTTCCATCAGTTTTTTGTATATTTTGGATCTACCCTTTCAATGCGCCGTTATTTTAGGAAAGAAAAAAAGTCACTTCAAATCTGGAAGGGGAAAAAAAAACGAGGAAAAGTTGTTTGAAGACTAATTTTTCCAACATTCAAAACTGTATAGGCAGTCACCTACTGGTTGATCCTTTAATACAGGTTCCACAGTCTAGGGGTATTAAAACAAAATGACAGGAACGTCAATTTATGCCATAATTGACCACATAATGTACAAAAACTTGCTTAAAAATAGTATTAACATTTATTTGGAGAGATGAATATGGATTAAATTTTGCTTGAAAGATTATCCTTAGTTTTAGTTGATTGGGTAGTCCCACTTTAAGTCACCATTTGATACAGTGAAGGACAATACAGACAGGCTATTGGAACTCAGCAAAGGGGAACCCCAACCGTTTAACAGAGGTGACTACTAAATGGAGGTGAAAGTTAAAGTAATTATGGGGAAGCATTGCAAGACTTTGAAAACCAATTGCTTAGTACAGGGTGACCGCTTATTAACCCTTTAACTCCTAAGATCTGATTGTTAATTCTCCCCTCTAGTTTCTACACATTTCCTTGTAAATTAGTTGTAAGAATTTGGTGTAAGATCCAGATAACAACTTCTACCTGAAACATTTGAGTACTCTCATTACCTGTTTGCTGGATAGTGGGTGGATATTTTAGGGAGAAGTTCCAGCTGAATCACTTTTGGGAGTTAAAGGGTTAAGGTGCCTTTTGATACAGGTTGGACTGTAAGTGCACTCAGCAGTCCTTAATTTTTACTTCCCCTCTTATTGTTTTATATAATTATTTAGATGCAGAATGGAGATGAAAGTATTCATTTGTTAAAAATTGATGCTAAAGAAGCATTTGAGAAATTTAGTGGAAAATATTTAGACCCAGGGAATACTGGTAAGTGATAGTTTTAACTTGACTCCAGAACTTAATTAAACAAATCAAATTAGGTGTGTTTGAACAATTGATTAATGGGCTGTACAGACTGTACAGAAAATGATAAGAACGAAACAATATTTTCAAACTATAATGGCCTTTGCAATTTCGATTACTGACTAAGTATGCATTGTTGTGGAAAACTCACTGTTCTCTTGAGGCCACAGTACTTACAAGTCTCAAATAACAACCATATTATTAACATAAAAAAAAGTTTTTAACATGCTTCCTGCAACAACGGTCATAAAAGAGGATCCACATTTTCTTGATCCTTTGCACCCTAACATCAGTATATATTTTCTCCACACTGTTCTCCATACATTTCCTATGGTACTGACAAGGAGAATTTGTTTAACAATCAAGAGCTTCTTGAGTTGGTGATCATTTCCTTCATTCTCATGACCTCAATGTTTGTTTTTGGGGTGAAATTGATGGGAGGAAATGGTTACTAATCACTCTTTGGGGTTAAAGAGTTAACCTTTTGAATTGTAAGAGTGACTAGCATCTAATAATTTATTATTTCTCTTTATGATATCACCCTCTGAAGGTCATATGTGTAAAGGAAATATCACAAACACAGGAAACTCTAGATTGTTAGACAAATTCTCCTTGTCAGCACCTAAGGAATGTATAGAAAACAGTATGGAGATATGCAGACTGATGTGAGAGTGGAAATGGTTAAATAATGTTATCATTGACCTAAATATTATTTAGCCCTCTTAGGAACCCAGCGTATTTTGAATTAAATGCTAATAAATTGACGTGAAGCTTAATTTTTATATTAGATAATGGTAAATGGTTTGTATCCAGGAGTAACATTTGATATTGTAGTCTAATTGAAAAAAAGGAGTGTTGTCTGGATTTATGACTGATATTTTACAGTAATATCACATTATGATTGGCCAATTTGCTGTTTTCGACAGGAGTACAGACAACATTGCTTGTATGAATGTGTCATGCAATGTTCATGCACTGCATGAGCTCACAACATTTTGACCATTGTGATGACAAATGTAGTTGTCAATAAGAGTAGAGACCACGCTAAACCACTGTTGATTTTAACAACCTTAGCAGAAGTCATCATTAGAGTCAACAATGATACACAAACATGATACATAATATGTGCAGAGCAGATTAAACATGGAAGATTATACATCATTTGAATATATTTGGAACAAAAACTTTAATTTGTAATTTTTTTTTTTTTGCTTTTTTTCCAGATTTTTCAGGAAGGTGTGGTCCTGAACAGATGAAAGGCTATGTTACAAAAACTGAATATGAAATGCTAGGAGAAGGAGCAGCTAAAGAGACACCTCAGAATAAATTTAACCGCCTTCAGCATGAGATCCGAGAGCTGGCAGAAGAACTGGAGCAAATTAAGGTGAGCTTGCGTTTATGGCTGAGAGATCTATGGCTGATTTGAAACTGGGCCTTTTTCAACCACAGATCATGGCTTGAGTCCTAGTAATGTATTGTGAACTGGTACAAAACATTTAGTTCTTGTGGTGTCTCTCTCCAACTTCACTCAGCAACAAAATTGTTGACACATTTGTTTTTAATTAGTGTTCAATTTTCTCTTTTGTGCATGTTAACCCTTTAACTCCCAGAAGTGATTAACATGAAACTTCTCCTTACAATATCCATACATTATCCAGCAAACAGGTAATGAGAATACTCAAATGTATCAGGTAGAAGTTATCCCGATCTAACATTATATTCTTATAACTAATTTACAAAGAAATGTGTAGCAGCTAGAAGGAAGAATCAACATTCAGATCTTGGGAGTTAAAGGGTTAAGTCAACCTATTTGCCCCCTTCCCCAAACACAATATCATATTGTGTTTCCATAAACTTTAAGCTATGTACAGGCAACATTGAATGGGGGGAAGGAGGGTCTTGTTTATGATTTAAAAAGTGTGGTAGAAACAGGAATGACAGGAATGTTATTCTACACATAAAAATAACTCTTCAAACATGATGTGTCAACTAACTTTGATGCTGATTCAAGGAGAGCAGATGTAACATAGGTAGATAAGGTTTGTACAAAGTGATTTGAACCCATTCAGCCAAAGGTTATCATGGTGTCTGTAGTGTGAAGCCACTGGGAGTATCACTACCCCCTCCCTCCTCCTCCCCCCCCCCCCAGCTGAGATGCCAGTCCATTGCAAGGTTACCCCTAGCAATTTCACCTCCCTGTCTTACTTAAAATTTTTGCTTAAAGGAGGGGTGCTTACTGGAATGAGTGTGCTTTCTCAATGAGGGCACTTATTAAGAAACTTAACCTTAACTTGTGCTGAGCTTAAAGAGTAGTAATTGAAGTATCAATAGACACAGGTTTTCCTAGTATCACCAATATTAACCCTTTAGCCCCTAAGAGTGACTAGCATCTAATTTCTCCTTACAATACCACCCCTGAATCATGCAGTAACAGCATGAGAATAAAGAACATAATCAGCAGCCAAAAAAGCTGTTGATTGTTACACAAATTCACCTTGTCAGCACCTTAGGAAATGTATAAAGAACAGTGTGGAGAATACCTATACTGATGTTAGAGTGTAAAGGGTTAAAGAGGTGGAAGAGGAGGGAGGTGCCCATTTGAGGGGAGCCCTTGTTTGATATGTTGGCCAAGGGGTGGGTACTTAATCAGTGGAGTAGGAACTCTACCTTTAGTTCCAAGATTTATACTTGATCATAATGCACTAAACCACTTACTTCTTTGATTGTTTTAGGGCACTGTTCAGGATGAAAAAGAGGAGAACAAACTTTCACCAGTTGTTCTGGCACAAGAGGTAAGCATTTTGGCTTAAACCCTTTCACTTGTGGTAGTGACCTAAGGGGTTTTTATCCTTATGGCATCAATAGAAGTAAAATTATCAACTAGGAAATTTTTTTCATAAAATCAAAATTATCTGAGCTAAAATTATGAAAAATGCATGAAAAACAGTGAGGAGTATTGGTGGTTAGATCTTGGCTGTGAAAGGACTAGAGGCTGTTTCATTCACCATCATAAACAATTTTATGTAATTTTGGGATGAAACTGTTGCTGTAGCCATGTTTAATTGACTGACCCTTTACCCCCTATGAGTGATTAGCATCTAATTTCTCCTTATGTTATCACCCCTGAATCAAACATTAAGTTCATGAGAATGAAGGAAATGATCACCAACCAAATAAGCTCTTGATTGTTAAACAAATTCTCCTTGTCAGCATGAAAGAATTGTACAGAGAACAGTATAGAGAATATGCATACTGATGTTAGAGTGTAAAGGATTGAGAAATATGCTTTAAAATAAATAGTAAGAGTTTTACCATAGATGTTACATTTTTTAGGAACATGCAGAAAAATAAAGTGTTATTACAACTCTGGGTTGTTAATTTTAATTCCTTATATTGATCTTTTACCATGTTAGGTGCAAACCCTTCAAAAACAGGTGGGATAATTTTTATATGTTCTCAATATTTGTTTCAGGCTTTCATAAAACTGTGAAAAAAATATGTTTTGAAAAAAAATTGCTTATGCTTCAAATAAAACAACAAATTTCTCACTCTCACTTCCATGATACCCTGAAGCAATAGTCAGAGTTTCCTGTGGGATGTTAGTTTTGTGGCTCAATTCATTTTCTTTGCAAACAGTTTTTGAGACTAGTGTGGTCTTTCCTTTAATTTTTTTTCAGGAATTATGACAATGAAAAAAAGGCAATGAAGATTAAAATCAAATTGGTTTGAAAAATTTAACCACAAAAAAAGTTGAATCATAAGTTCCTTTATAAAGGAAATGTGTTCAGTGCTATATATGGTCAGACTGCACAGAGATGAAAACTAAATTTAGTGAAAGGATGATTTTCAGCTGTAGAAATTTTGATACTGAGGACAAGTTATTGGTAACTGATTGATCCCTTAGAGTGATTAGTATTTAATTTCTCCTGAGAATATCACCCCTAAATGAAACATGAAGGTCATGAGAATAAAAGAAATGATCAACAATTTAAGAAGCTGTAGATTGTTAAACAAATTCTCCTTGTCAGCTCCTTAGAAAATGTATAGAGAACAGTATGGAGAATATGCATGGTGATGTTAGAGTGTAAAGGGTAAAGCATCTTACTAGAAGTCTGTTCCATGCATTTATGCATAAACTTATCATTTGCCATTGATCTGTTTTAGCTTGAAGATTTACATTTGGTGAATGTCCTTGGGAAGGAGGTATGTTGGTCTTTGTCTTTTGCTGAAGTATAATAAACTATAATAAAATTTTGGGTCAAGGATCTTTTGACAGTGGTGTGTACAAAAACTCACAACAGACATATCAGTGTTCACTGAATCAAAAATTCATAAAGCAAATAACTTCAAAAAACGGAATAAAAGCTGGCAAACTGAGAGATTTAAAGTTGGTGGGCTGGTGTGTGAAGAGGCATGTTTTGATTTTGTCAGAAGGAAACAACAATGTCTTGAAATCCAGCTAGGTCACAGGAGGCCCAGCAATAAAAAAGGGTTTATTAGCAAAAGTAAGGCCAATTCAAGTTGTGTACAAATACTGTAATGATTTTGATTTATCGTCCTTGTTCCAATAAGTGACCCTCTCAAATAGGTGCCCTCCCCCCCTGGAATTTGTTTTATTGATAAGTGCCCCAATTCTGTTTTAGTGATAGCACAGCTAGAGTAGACTCCCTAACATTATGTTGGAAGATTCAGTGTAGATATGTTACCCTTAAAGATTCTGCTATTGTTCCCTTTAAAATAAACATCAAATCTTTGTTTAACACTTCCTACTGTTTCTTGAAAAAGAAATAATTGCCCTGTCCCTTATAAATGCTCTCCCTAGAGGCACCATAAGTAAATAAGCACCTCTGATCCTTAAGGTACATGGAAAATATTCCACACCCTTTAAATTAAATTGTGCCAGGTATATGTTATGATCCAGGCTCTTGACAAGGACCAGCGTGCCAACTTCTTTCTCACCCAACTGACTAATTCCTTCACTTGGAAAAAATTTTCAGCTCCAATGCTTTCTTTACTTTTTGTTACAGGCTTTGACTGTGGCTTCAACACCTCAAGCTGGGTTGTCACAGTAAGTCAAGTTGATATGTTAAACTTCACGATAAATGTTAGGCAAAACTTTATGCAAGTGTTCTTAGAGGAAAACATAGTCACCTGCATATAACACTTCCCTAGATGGCAGGCTAGGGTCTCAAGCCCAACACCTTACTCCCCTGGAGTTCCTCCCTGTTTATAGAACATGAAGTAACAAGGGGCACTGCTACTTCCCCTGGAAGGGATGCTATTCTTTCACAGCTTTACTCCCCTACCCTCTCCCTCTCCCAGTGCTACTGTATTTTTTCACATTCTGCCATTTGCCACTACCCATTTTTGTGATTCCACTATTAGGCCATTTTACTATGTCAGGGTATCAGAGCATGTAAAATATGCCATGGTTGAAAACCATAAGCCAAAATACTAGAAAATGAAATCATAGTCTCTGTAGAATGATAAATCCCTTATTCTGTCATTTAACATATACTATGAGTGGGTATTTTGCGCATTGCTCATACTTTTTATTGTTCCCATGAGGCATGGAAAATATGATGAAACTCACAAAATATCCAATGCAGACATATTATATGTTTAACCATCAACTTAGGTGTATATTCCCCTCAGAGGTGAGAGGTACTCTGAAAGTAAAAATGTCCTGTCCAAGAACACAACACAATGGCCAAACCAAAGCTCAACAGCTAAGAAGCTTATGACTGTGAGATGGACACTAAAATAAATTTCCAGATCAAAGATGAAATTAGATATGTTTGACTTACAATCCTGTGTTGTTGAGCACTTGTGGTCAATTATTTATTGTTCTTCTGTTTATATCTAGACGCCTACAGACTCAACTTGAAGCATTTAAAACAGCTGAGGCAGCAAGTGGCAAGCAAACTAAGGTGTTTGTTGTTTTGTTTTCTCTTTTTGAATTTTTTTTTTATATCAGAGGGCAATTTGAAAAGGGAATTTGAGTTTGAAGTGCTGTCTCAAAGTTGACATGTTTGAAAAATTAAATAGGGTATTTTCAAGAGGCACAAAGCATGATGTGAATTGCTTAATATGATAAAAGTGTCTATGATGGACATCTGGGATTCTTTCTTTGTCATACTGAAATCAGCCAGTGAGGTATGTTGCTTTGCAACACACCCCTCAAAAGTGTTTGGGCGTGCTCCCCTGAAAAAATTGGAAAATTGAAACTCTGTGAGATCAACATTCTGGGACATAATTGACTAACTTTTTTTTTAGCCAGAAATTGATGTTGCAATCAGTTAAAAGTAGCCAGCTGCTGGCAAAGAATGTTTCCTACCTTGTTGTGTTGGCTGGCCACTCTCAGCTTTGTACATCAGTTTTGGAGAAATCAAAGTCAAATCTTGAAATTAAATCTCCTTTAATTAAGCAGCTGAGCAAATTTGTTCTCGTCATTTACCAGTACTATAAATCCATGAAATTCCATTTCTATTTTCTTTAAGGTTTGGTGGAAAAGAAACCTTGAAAAAAGCATTTTTAGAGCATCTGCATATTAAATTCAAACATCCAGAACCCTGTCAAGCCTTTTTACACTTAACACGGCATCTGGGATTGTGGTTCACATGACCAATGCAGCCATTCACTTCAAAAACTTTTGGAAAACCCTGTAAATTATCAGTACTTTTTTTTAATAACTGTGACAATTTTTCCCCTTTTTCTATCAGCAGAGTGATGATGGATGTGTCACATATGAGTTGTTTTACAAACCAGAACATGCAAAGTTTAATCAACTTTCACAGGTAAGTTTTGTTTGCTTGTTGGGTTATTTTTGAGGGGCTGTTATAAGGGCTTGACACCCTTGTGTCCTTGGCCTTTGCTGTTCTGTAAGGTTTTATTAAATGCTTTGTGGTGGAAAGTTGATTGTAAAGATACGCAAACTTTGTCTTTCTCACAATAGTCATATTAGAAATTTTAAACACTGTGAGGTATCAGTAGTAGTACCAGTTTTTCATACAGCATAGTTGAACTAACCTTAAAACTCCTAAGAGTGATTGGCAGCTAATTCCTCTGAACAGTATCACCACTGGATCAAATACTGGGGTCATGAGAATGGAGGAAATCACCTTTTTATGAAGAAGCTCCTAATAATTAACATATTCTCCTTTTCAGTGCCCAAGGAAATGTATAGATAACAGTATGAGTAATATATCTACTGATGTTGGAGTTTAAATAGTTAAGGCTTTTAACAATTCTCTAGGTGTCATTTCAGTTTATGGTGACAATTTTCTTTGCTCAATTTTAAAATTTTTTTCCAATTGAGATGTTTCTTGTGAAATGCAGATATACATGATTCCCATGGCATTGTTAAAAAAAAAAAAAAAAAAGCAAACAGGAATCATTGAAATATGAATAATGTTCTTATTTATAACGTGAATGATTTTATAACATATTAAGTTAAAAGCAAAGAACTGGTTCAAGTTGATTTAAAATGATTTACAAACATCTTTTTCATGCTATTGTTCAACTGATAATTACACCTAAAAATAGACTCGGATTTTTAATTAATTCCTTTTACTGAAACATGCCCAATATCATGTAGTCAGCTTATTGTAATTTGGATTTTAAACATTGAGTCATTTCTTCCCTAGATGAGTGAGTTAGAACAAAGGGTACAGAAATTGGAGACAGTTCTGGGCAGTGATCCAACTCATTTGGTAAGTTCTGCAGTTTTGGAGGAAAAAAAAAACATTTAACCCTTTACTCCTGAGATTTGATTGTTAATTCTCCCCTCCAGCTGCTACACATTTCCATGTAAATTAGTAATAAGAATTTGGTGTTAGATTAAGATAACAACTTCTACCTGATAAGTTTGAGTGTTCTCATTACCAATTTGTTGGATAATGTATGAATATATTTGGGAGAAGTTACATGTTGACCACTTCTGGGAGTTAACTTTTGATAGTTATAAAGAACAACAACAATCTTTAATACCCTGCTCATGTCAACTTTCATTGTTACAATTGGCCTGATCAGCAGATATTTAGTGCTAACCTAGGCACTGAGTTAGTCTATCAAAATGAATGCTTAATGTTGTGAAAGAATTATTGCACACTTAAGTGTGCAAAAGTGAATGTATGAAATCAAGGTGAAGTGAGTTAACCAATTTATTACAAAATATGTGTACATTGATATAATTTTTATTTTTAATTTATAATTTTTATCTTGATTAAATCCTCACCTATGTTATAACTCTGTTGTTACTTTGCAGTCCTCCATTACTGCTGATCTTGAAATTAAGGATAAAAATTTGTTGGTGAGTTTAATAGAAAATTTTCCCATCCAGTGTTGAAAATGGTGAGCATCATGTATGGCAAAACCCTTTAAGTTACCTAACCTTTTCAGTTTCAAAAGTGTTGGATTGAATATGGAAATGAATGGTATGTTTATGATTAGTAATTATTGACTCAAATTGGAGTAGTTACTTTTATTGCCCGTTTATTCTGCTAAAAAGAGGTGACATTTCTGCTTCATGTTTCCCACCCCACCCAGGCAAGGTTCAAATTCCCCCCCCCCCCTGGGAATGGACAACAGTCAAATGCCTGTGAGTTGCCCAGGGGGATGTTGAAGCTTTGGATTCATTGGGGCAAGATACCTCCCTCCAATGTAGCACAACAGTTTCTTCAGAAACTTATCCCCTCTATGACGGATGGACTGAGTGATTGATTAATTGATCGATTGCCCAAGTTGTTGATTGGTTGATTAGTTACTTGATTGAGTAATTGATGAATGATTGACAGGTTGACTGTATGATTGATTGAAGACTAGTTGAATGATTGTTGGTTTAATTGATTGATTGGGGGATTGAGTAATTGATTGATTGATTGATCAATGGATTCATTAATTGACTGAGGGATTGAGGGCTTGATTGATTGATTGAATGGTGGATTGATTGATTTCTTGCTTCATTGATTGGTTGTTAGTAATAAAGTGTTTCTGTTAACAGTCTGTGGCATCAGCTCTTGAGGCTAAAGTTGCTTTGTTGGATGCAAATCACATTGATCACGTTGATGCACGATTACAGGTGAGAAGATTTTGACTTGATCTTCTTTGACCTCACTGGCACCCCCCCCCCCCCATGCTAATCCGTTGCAGTCCCCTCCCCTTCCTTCCCCAGCAGTTTTTTGAGTTCTCTGACAGTTTCTGGTGCCTCTTTCTACTCTTGGGTGGAAAGACACTGTGAGAGCAAGCTTCTTTGCCTAAAAAAACAATGCAATGTCTTGAGAAGAGGCCTAAGCCGGATTGATCGATGCGAAGTTTAGGGCACCAGGCACCAGGCACCAGGCACCAGGCACCAGGCACCAGGCACCAGGCACCAGGCACCAGGCACCAGGCACCAGGCACCAGGCACCAGGCACCACATGATGTCCCACGCATGACTCAATCTATGACCTTTCACATTTCGTCTCAAGGAAAATCTCTTTGTTCTTAGTGTGCTCAAAATTTAAAGTTGATTTTGGCCAGAGACTTCGATAAGTTTACAAACTTGTCAAATTGAACGTGATCTTTATCATCTTTGCTTTTCTTCTGCTCTATTCTATTTAAGGTAGTTGTGTTTTTCTAGGAATTTCTTTAGCTTTCCTTTTCCTTTTCTTCACAGGGAATATTGCATCATGTCAATGCTCTTTCAGAGAAAAAGCAGGAAGTTGAAAATTCAGCTAAGCAGAGCAAGGTGAAAGAAAATTATTTTTACCCTTTGACCCCAAAGAATGATTAGCATCTAACTTAATTCAAACTATATTCTCACTTCTGGTGTACTGTTTCTTAGGTGACCGAACTTTATGATCTTTTGAACAAGTGGGATTCGTTCGTAGACGTTGTCCCGGATCTGGTAGGTGCCGCTATTTAGGTAACCAGGCTTTCTCGCGTGGTCAACATTTCAACGGAAGTTGTAGGGAGTCAAAACTGCAATTTACCCAGCACGGCACTGTTCTTCATCTTAACCTGACTACGTTTTTATTTGTCACTCATTTTTCATGTTTTGCTTTCTTAAACTTATAGATAACAAGACTACAATCCTTGAAAGCTCTTCATGAACAAGGTACGAACAAGAACTAGAAGAAAAACAAATCATATATGAGTAGCTTGTTTGCACTTACACCCCCCTGAAAGTTGCACCATTTTCCCTCTCCCTTCCCCCCTCAACAAAAGGCCCTTACACCATTTTTTTGTAAAAAACATAGCAGTTTTGAATGCTAAAATCATGGCTAACTTGTTATTTAGAAGAGTTACAAGTTTAGAGCCGTTTTATCACCCTTTTGAAGGTAACTATATGCGATAAAAACATCACTTTACACAAGTTTCAACATTCCTCATCAATTCAACTTCTCTGCTCTTTGCTTCACAGCAAGCCAGTTTGGTCAATCGTTGTTGGAGCTGGATTCGTCCCAGTCTGCTCTGAACAGTCAAATGCGCGGCCAGGCAAAACTCCTTAGTGAGGTAAGTGTCTGTTATTTCTAGTTGTTTTGTCTATCTCTTCTACAGTGTTTTGAAATTACGGCTATGGACGCCGCCATTTTTAAAAAGAACTCGATAACCTGGCCTCGCGCACCCAAATGGTGGCAATCACAATGCGAGGTTCACTAACAACTGCTTCTCCGGTTATCGGGAAAAAAATATGCTTTGAGTCAAGAAAACCTTTTTTTATAACTCTCACTTATTCAAACCGATCGCCAAGAGATGTGAAGAAGGGAAGAGAGAGTTTGGTATGTCACAAGTATGAGGCAAGGCTGCTAAGCAAGATTAAAAGTGGCGCCGTCCTTTTTGAATCTTTGCGAATGTGAAGGTTCCTTTATCATAATATTCATACATCTTTTTAATAGCGGACATGACGATAAGACGATTTCTGGAGTTTATTTCCCCTTTGATACATTTTCTCCTTTTCTTTTCAAGCTGGAAGCCAGTTTCAACTCCAACGTAGCTACAATTGAGGCGAACTGTGAACGAGTTGAAGCTCGCATCAATACTCTTCTCGAGAAATTCGAAACGAAAGGACGGTGATTAGCGAGAGGGAGATAAAATAGATACTTATCTAATGATTAACTTATAAGAAAGCGGGCTGGTATTCATGGTATATGCTTCGAACAATTTTCAGTTGAGTGTCGCAAGTTATCTGGGATTGTATTGGTTTTGCTTTACTTCGCTCTGTGATTGGCCCAGAAAACTCACGCCATCCTCTCAACCAATCTGGTTTGTTTTTACTTTGAGTTCTCATTGGCTCTTAAGGATATTTCTCTTCCTTCTGATTGGCTTTTGTGATTACTTTGGTTTTAGTTTTACGACACTCAATCGAAAATCACTCTGCCTTTTACGGTGTTTTGGAGGAAAGGCAAAAAGCTTTGGAATAGTTTTTTAGGGTGATTTTGAAGGGTAAGTGCAATTTGTAGTCTCAAAAAAATTACAAGGGCTTCTTTATTCCAAATTACACAAGGAATCATATGATTACCTTAACGATTGCTCTTCATAAGTTGTTTCGTTACCATCAGCTTGGTTGACCACGCAAATTCCTCAACACCGGAAAAGGCTCGTTTGCAGGTTATTATTTATTCGTTTATCCTTTAAATTCGAATTCCTTTAACCCTTTACACCCTGACATCAGTATGCATATTCTCCATACTGCTCTCTTTACAATTCTTTCATGCTGACAAGGAGAATTTGTTGAACAATCAAGAGCTTCTTTAGTTGTTGATCATTTCCCTTATTCTCATAACCTTAATGTTTGATTCAGGGGTGATCTTGTAAGGAGAAATTAGATGCCAGTCTCTCTTAGGGGTTAAAGGGTTAAGGAACAGTTGGGAATATAGTTAAAAGTAAGAGTAAGGCAAATTATTGAACGTTAAGTATGAAAATGTCTTGTATCCTATTGAACATCGAAATAGCTGATATTTTCGTTGTCTTAGGCATGCAGCATCAATTGATGCCCCTTAACTTTTTGACTGCTATTAGTGATCAAGACAGAATTTCTCCTTACAATATCAATACGATATCAAGCAGGCAAGTGATGAGAATAAAGAGAATTATTAACTAGAGGATTGGTAGTTGATCCAGTACTAAATTCACTCAACTAGCATCATATGAATTGTATGGTAGACAGTAAGGAGAATTTCTAAAGAGATCTTGGGAGCTAAAGGGTTACGCCGTTTATTGATGTGTAGGAATCTACTCCAAATTGATTCTCAGCAATATCACGCGGCGTATGACTCTCACTAGGTAGTCGAATATGTCTGAAGCATTAAAAGGTAAAAACTTTAAAATGAACCTTAATTGAGCCTTATTCTGTGTTTCTAGCACCACTACTGTCACAAGAGTCTGTGAACAATCACATTATGGGAAACGAACGATTATTGCAACTAAATTAAATCGTGCCATTAGAGCTTCGGACCCAAGCAAACTTAGAAGACAGACGTTTCGGCTGTATGTCTAACGAACTGATAGTGCATTAAGATCGAGAAATTCTTATTAACGTGAAAAATTTCTCTATCCTCATTACACTTAAAGAAAATTTTGTAGGTATGTTAAACGCGAAAACGGCCGTCAATCAATTTTACCCTCCCCACCCCTTTTACCGCGACTTCCGTTATGGCGTCACTCAAGTTTTTAGGACCTGTTTTCTTGTGACCCAACCTTAGTATACTCAAGCGTGGACTATTTTGTCTACAAAATGGCTTTTGAAAGGTGAAATCGAGGGAAACTTGAGAAATAAGTTTCCATCATGTCGAAAATCTCCGACGAGAGGAGTAAGAGGGGAATCAGTCGCTCGGAGGACTCGATGCGCGATAAACTTCGATTGAAAATAAGGCAGAGAATTCATAACTTACCGAGTGAGGGAGGAGATGAAAATATGAATACTCTGAACCAAACAGAGTCGGTCAGAACACGGCGCAATCATGGTGGAAAAGTTTCGTCCCGAGACGAAGAACAGGTAAGCATGTTTCCTTCCTTTCTCTTCACTCTCGTGTAATGTATCTGAAGTCCTGCATACGAATTTTGCGCCGGAAAAGGATGTGGCTCAATTAATCTTAATTTCTCATTAAGAAAGTTTTCATCCTTCTTTAGACCTAGAATCTTCATTTTCACTAAGACAACAATACGTTGTTATTTATGCTGCGCCAAATAAGCCAGAATTGCGAATAACATAGCGATCAGTCATTTCTTCACTTTACAAGTTTTTTTGTCCTTATTTGCCACCTGTTATGTATCACCTGCTGTTTCAGTTACTCAGTTCAATTGCTCGCAAAACCTTTTGGATGGTAGGGGTAAAAATCTTCATTTTAAAGAAATTTACTTTCATGTCGCTCTTACTTTGAATTGCGATTAAAAGCTGACAAGCCCCACTCGAGTTTAAAACAGACAGGCACATTTTTAGGCTGGCGCGTTTTCCCGCCAATACAACATATTTGCTCTGCCATTGATAACGCACGCTGTGCCATCTTTCACAACTTTCATTACCTTTTAAAGCAATTATATTTAATGATCCTCTATCAAATGAAAGGTTATTTGGTCAAAATAAGTACTGTAGAGTTATGTAGTTAACTTATATCATATATCTCTGTGTGCTTTGCTAGGCTGCCGAACATGCGCAATTTTTTTTCGCGTATTTGGCCCAGCGTGACGTGAGAGAACGCGCAAGATGAGAGTAGTTAGTCGCTTTTAACATGCACCTTACGCCCACCCCTTCTCGCCCGAAAATGCAAAATAATTACGCCTTTTCTCTGGGCTGGAGTAAATTTGGAGTAATAAATATTGCGGTTTTATGATCGACAGATTGAAAAAGATTTGCATGCCAATGATTCGAAATCTAAACGCGTTAAAAAGGAGTATGATGGCTATAGAAAAACCAGGGAACATTCACAACATTTGGGAGAGGCCAGGGGCCGTGAAGTTCTCGAAAGGAATCGCAGGAACACACTTACCGACCGCAGGAGAGAAACAGATGGTACACAGCCAAGGGAGGAATACTCCAGGGGCAGGCCTCTGGTGGAATACCCCAGGGGCAGGCCCTCAGAAGAATACCCCATGGGTAAGCTGAATCACAGAGATGAAGTATTCCCTAAACATAAGTCGAAGCGTGAATATGAAGGATCTATAAGGAAACACCTCAAGGATGAGCCTCGTCCCATGGATAAGTCATACCTTGGAGAAAAGGCAAACCGCAGGGATATGTCAAACCCCGTGGATAGGCGTGCACCTCATGAATCGCGTAACAAGGAAAAATCTGACACGAGACATGATACACAACGAGATGAAAATCACGGCAAGGGCATAGGAGGTGTTCGGAGTAAAAATAAACTTCCCCTCGCACCAAAGCAACTCAGATTGGAACAACCGCTTAAAAAAGTGGAGAAACGCTCATTGACGTCACAGGTAAGACATTAGGGACCTTAAGCAAACCACGACGGCGACGGCAACGAGGACATGGAAAAACAAAAGATCTAATTAGCAGGACAATAGCTCAGCACGTGCGTTTCAAAACTTTCTACATTTCTTAGCCGTCCTATGCAAAACAACAACGTGAAATCATCACAATTTGCGTCGTCTGCGAACCGAAACCGCGACGACAAATTATTTTCATTTCCATTTGGAACTCAACGCTTCTTTTATACATTATGCTGAAGTTGAGGTGTGGAGCTGCATGAGACGATAAACAAATGCAGCAATTTTTAAAACTCTAATTAAAGGCAGAAATTCATTTTTTAATCGAAGTCTTCCTTGGCGTTGCCGTCCTGACTGCTTAAGGTCCCTACTCGCACAGCTGCACCCGTACTTATTGACTAAGTGGGAGGTTCGGACGTGAATATAATAGGCTCGAGGTCATGACTTCCGTGCGTCACGACTTCCATGCGTCACGACTTCCGTGCGTCATGACCGTGCGTCATTACTAATTACTGCACACTGAACCACTATTAAAAAGATTCAACAGCGAATTTTTTTCCTTTTTTCTTCAAGTCAAAACAAGAACCTTGTAATTAATCGAGAAGCACGACCCATTCACTCATTTGTTTTATTTAAAGCTGAAGTCCACAATTATAATTTACGTACTCGGAAAATACAAAAGAGCCGTGTGAGTGCAAGGCCGGAAGGCCCTTATCCAGACCAACCCGCGTCAAACCTTACGGCCTTTTTGATGAACTTGCATCCCATCCGGGGGGAGGGGCAATACTCCCAGTCTTACATTGCCACGGAAACCAGGTTAAACTCCTGCAATGTGAGCCAAGGGCTCCAGAACAGACTTGAACGTTTTATCTTGTACACAACCTCTCCTTAACCTCTGCGTATTTTTGATCAGGACAATCATAATGTGTTTATTTGTTTGTTTTTTGTTTCTTAAGAAACAGGCTGCTTCGTCCGGTAAAAGTGAATTTTTGTCGTCTCTGGTGAAACTAAAGGACGCTCTACAATCTCACAGTAAAGATCAAAAAGTAAGGGCTACTTTGAAAATAGGAAGCAAAAAATTTTTAAAAAAATTAACAAAATATTGTCTGAATGAAGAATATAATTTTGTGCCATGTATGTGTAAACCCGCCCTGTACCACAGTAGTCTTATTCAAAGCCGTTGTCATGGTTTCACGCTTTCTCGATGCGTCGTGCGTCACTGAGTGACAGGAAATGTTACCAAGTGACTTTTGAAAAACGGCTGGGAAATTTATAAGAAGACTAAGAAACCGTCTACATCTGATCCGATGAGTCTGCTCGTCATCATGATTGGTTTCGAAATTTTTTGTCTTGTCTTAGAGTACAAAGGAGCCATTAATGTCCAAGAGTGGGGCGGACCTGAACATTCAACCCTGTAAAGATGATGCAACAAAGAAAAAGGTGAGTTGGCGTTTTCAACCTAGTTTTTTGATTGTGGCTTGTGCAGGGACGTTTATAGATGGGAGAGAAAATGCTGATTGTTTTTTTCTTAAATTTTTGTGAATATATTTCCAACTGCATTTTTTTTCTTTCCCTCCCCACTGGTTATGTTTTTTTTTATTCATGTGAGTGATCCTGTTAATCAGCTAATAATGTTCACCATAGACCTCACTTCAACCTGAAATCGAGGTTAACGCGGATGCATTCGTAAACACTCGTTTTCAGAGTTGAGTTTAGTCTTTTTTTAGCCTTTTTTATTTCAAATTGTAGCTTGTGTCTTACTGAGTTGAGACTTTTAGGAGGCTTTATTTACAGCCAAATGATGCCTTTTTTTTAATTTGATACATTTATTACATCTTTAATGACGGAGTTTGGACTCTAGCCTCCTTATCGGAAAAAATTGTCACGGTTTTTTCAAAGAATCTCTTAAACTTTTCATCATTGCACCTCACGCACCACATTCACCACTCTCTCGACCAATCAGATGCAAAATTAAAACCACAATTTGGTTTTACTCTAAGTTCTCATTGGCTCTTAAAGTTAATTTTCTTTCTTCGGATTGGCTTTTGTGATCACTTTGACTCTGTCCAAAAGCGTTCTATAAACAGTTGATAGTATTACTCGGGTAGAGAACTCACTTTCACCTTTTCCGTGGCTTCTAGTCCACAAAGACACTGTTCAATAGGATAGACATTAAATTGTATACCTTGTTTGAGATTTTAGCCCTCAAGTTAACACCATACTTTCTGCTACGGGGGAAGGGAGAGGGTCGCCTCCTCCCCCTTCCCCCCAGGGGGGAGTTAGTAAAGGCTCTGTGGTATTAAAGTTGGCCATTGTGGTCGGCCACAGATCTTAACTCGAGATGTTCCTTTTACAATAATCCTCTCTGCAAATAAATTTAAAAAGCTTCATCGCGAGTGCGGTAATTCATAAAACAGCAAAGTGACAAGACAGTCAAAACAGATTGTCTGAGGCTTTTGAAATGGACTCAAAACTGTCAAGAAATTTCCTGACCATTTCTCAGGAATTTTGAAAATATTAACGTAAGTGTTGTTCTGCTGAAATTTCTGCCAAAAAAGATAGATAATGCACGGTTTTCAACCGCTCGCCCACGATTGTTTACAGTAACAACCCGTGACAAAAATTTACATTACAGAAGCAAGAAAATTCATTTTAAAGCCGTTAAAAATCTCCCTTTACACAGTCAGTTTTATTCTTTTAAATTTCCGCTGTTTGTCTCAGAGCATTTTTTTCCTGTCTGCTCGCCCCCTCTAAAAGGAAATTTCCAGAGCCTGCAAAACCAGAATGCGATAAAGTTTTAGATTGAGGAACAATGTGCTCACGGAATTCTCTCATTTGACGAAAACTTCCTTGATTTTTTTTTACTCAGGAATATCTATTTTTAGGTATAAACTCTTGTTTATGAAGCGACGCAAAGAATAAAGGAAAAAATTAATGAAAGAAGATATTTCCTGGCTACGTGGGCAGCAAATCCTTCTTGGCGCTTTTAAACTAGAAAAGATATCTCTGTTAGATATACCTGATGAATTTCCTGTGAACGGCAGTTGTCTTTGGACACAATTATGCGCCAAAAACGAACGCACAAAGGTCATTAGGCAATTCACGCAACACTGACCTCTTTCCGCAGGACACGTTGTTGATGTTTACCTACCACAACTGAATATTATTTTAAAAAAACCGCTTACCAGAAAAATAGCAAACTAGTTTGAGGCTCAGTTGCTTAGCTGTCACTCAAGAAATTTTTAGTTTATGGGAAAAAAAAGTCATACATTTAGTCAGCTCCAAGCGCGAAGCTCTATCACATTCAAAAAATAAAACAAAATAAATCAGTCGAAAACAAAAATTCTGATAGAGGTGCCTCACATTCATTATTACCTGTGTGTTTTGTTGTGTGCGTCCGAAAACCTTTTCATAATTTAGGTGACTCATACAGAAATTGCCTCTCAGGGAAATCCTACTTTAAGGATGAATTCAAATGAGTTTGATTGTTATTCAAATTGATGTAACCGGAGTTATCGCGGTCTAAACAGACATTTGGTCTTTGGCCGTGGATCAAAGAGGAAAAAGTATTGGTGCTCCTTTGCAATGCGAGAAGAAACCTGAATTTGGCGCTAAAACCAGCGGAATTTTTCCTTGCTGTACGAGAGCTTGAGGGTTTATGGGAAAAACTATTTACCACCGATTTAAAGGTATATTCTTCATCTTGAATCATGCTATATAACCGTTTATACACAAGAAATATTTGCGTTTATCGTACTGAAACCGTTCGAGTCGAGATCACGGATTCGTCATCCTACAGACGACTTCTTCCGATGTTTGGAATTTTGGCTTGAAAATTCGCTTAATTCCTGCACGACGGAATTGATAAATAATTCTATTTTCGTTGTTCGTTGGTAACAGACGATATTTGTTTGGATTTTTTAGTGTATATATCTATGTTCAACGAGATTGCTGGAATTCATGTCAGGCATTAAAACATCGACTGTAAGACTTAAGCGTTTTAAAACGCAAAAACATGAAGTGAATCAAAATTTCGATGGCACAAATTGAAACACTTTTTATCATCCAAAGAGTTCCTAATAGAGAGATCGACAATTACGGTTTTTAGCTCGATAAGATTACGGCTTAAATCTTCAGCGTAACAAGAGGTATTTCTCCCACAGGAATCGTGAAGAGGAAATGTTTACTGTAATAACAGAAGTCGGTTGTTTTGTAATTTCAAACGGTAAACTTCTCGGCAATTTTTTGTCAGTTCATAATTATTTATCTCCCGATGTGCTTTAACTTCTCTGTGTGAAAACTGAAAGGCGTTAGGAAGTTACGTCCAGTTCGTTCATTATCGAGCGAAAAATTAAATCGAAATAAGTATTGGTAGAATTGACAAAAAACCCGCGAAATTACCGAGGGAAATTTTCCAAATTTAACGAGGCAGCTCCTCGCAGAATTGTAATTTTGTTTCCCATTCTTTTCTTAAAGTTTTGCCGGAGAAGAAATTATTCGATTTCCTGCGACCAATGGTTTTTACTACACCTGCTCCTCTACTAATTGATGTATTTGCGACCAAAATAACTCCCATCTTTTATTTTCACAAAATGAAACGAAATGGTTTGAGAAGATTTTAAGTTCTCATGATATAAAGCAGTGGAAAGAACTCAGGATAATTTTTGAAAAATCTTCGAGGAGTCAAAACTGGCGGTGTTTTTATTAATTAGAATTCATCTGTCGGTTTTTTCATCAGATGCTGTGTGGTGTGATCACTCTGGGCCAAAAACAATACAGTTCTCAAATAGATTACAGTTTTAACAATGAAGTCACATCAAAATACGCCAACATTAGTGCGTTTTTATTTGTTCCCTCCACCGGTGCTAGAGCTTCATTAGGTTGGAAAACAGGTGTTCCTGTGTCAAACCTCGCTTTGAAAACGAGATCGTGACAGGAACGTGCATTGGAAACGAGGCTGTAAGAAAACCCAGACAGAATTAAAAATCTCGGTTTGAAAATGAGGCCATCACTCGATCGGTCAACTTTTTCATGTTTTAGTAAAATAACGTTTTCCCTCTAAACTTCGCTTGCATGAAATGAAATTTAAAGGCCACCAAAATTTCACTCAAAAATATCACATGGCTCCAGTTAGACAGCTTGGTAATTATTCATAGCATCATAAAATGTTTTTCATTATGTCTGCCTCTATTTCATTATACGAATCCTCGCTGGGAAGATCTTGACAATTAATCTCTCAGAAGATATTTCTTTCTTAAGAATTTGCAACATTTAATATCTCAAAAGATGAGGTACAACTGTCCATCGCTAAACTCAAAATTTGATGAAAAGATGGCCAACAAGATGTCTTGTGTTTGCTTTAAGTTGTAGCCCGTAATTTTTTTCCCCGTGGTAAAATTGGAATAATTATTCATTATGGTTTTTTCTCCCCGTGTTTCCAATCACTAGAGTTTTATGTTTTCTTTTTCAATTTATTTGAGTTCTATTTGCATGATTTTTATCAAAACCCCAGACATCGGAGTCAAACCTTTTGCATGGTAAGGTTAGAAGTTTTTCGCGCTCGAAACAAAATATAATTTTTTCCTGAAGGTTGTTTGCTTTTCATCTCGAAATTAACACGGTTCAAATGATTTAAGTTGAGCCAATGAAGTGCGGTGTTTTCAAAATGGTTTTTCAAATTTTGTTTGAATTAAGAAAGCTTCTTGTTTTGTCAACAACGTAGTTCGCGCATTTGTGAATAGGAATTATCATTAATCGCAGAAACATCTTGAAGAAAGTTGGCAGTTTTCAGAGAAACAATCAGAGTCCGTCTGGAAATTTTGAATAGTTACAACTTCTCTGTAATTACTTTATGAAATGTAGGAACAGTTGCTATAGAGAATTTTATACAATTTGAGTAACAGGTTTAGAATAAGATTTGCCCAACTCGAGAACAAGAAAGATACTGAAACAATGCACTATTTGGCTTAAGTCATATTAACAAAGAACTTTTTTCCATGAATTATTTACCAAGAAGCGCAGAGAAATGAAATTAATTTTATTCTCTAAAGTTTTAATTCGACCGCAGCCTGAGGATCTTGCAGAGTTGACCCATAACCACGTCCTTGAGATCAGTTCGCGATAATGAAATATATATATGTTCATTTTATCGTGCACAGTAGTTTTCCAAGTTCAAGGATAAAAGTGATTTCGTTGCTTCGTCTTTGCAGGGTTCCCCGTCAGCTAAGCCGCTTCCATTGAAGACTGACGAGGTCAAAGAAGACGCGACAATGTGGCGAATCACAACAACTCGAAAGCTGGCGGAATTTGTAAGTTGACAATTTATTTCCTGTTCTAAATTAGATTTTACGACGTTAACGCATATGATTGACTGAGTTATTTACTTTAGTGTAAGTTAAATTACGTGCCTTTCATAAAAACAGGAAGACAGCGTTTCTCTGCTGAATTCCCGGCCGTATACATCCTTTTTTTAGCGCTTATTTATTCGTCGGCAGCCATATTTGAGTAACTTCGTAAACAGTTTTTGATTTATCAAAGTTGAAAGGATAGATGAGTCGCTCGAGGTTTGGGTTCAAGCTTTTGGAAGAAACAGTTCACAAAAGATGACTTTTGCCAACACTGTTATCATTTAGCTGCAAAAACACGATTGAGGATTTCTTCGTGGATTTTATTTCGGTTTCTCTAGTTTTCCTATCATCGTGTTCGATGTGGGGTAACACACGTATTCAGTGGTTATTAGATGACGTATTCCGTTCTTGAAAAACCACTTTTCTTTCAAAGGGAGCCATATCTTTAAGCATATTTACAGAATTCAAAGAACAGAAAAAAAAAAAACGAAAATGTTTCCTATTCCAAATCGTTGGTGGATCCATGATACTAGAATAGTCAATACACACTCTTTATCACGTGACTTTCGCTATTCGTGCGACTGCGCACTTAAATCTGAGTCCGATGATTCCCCGGAGTTTCCATAGTGGTGTTGTTGTAAACTTTTAGTGAAATTTTTTTTTCGAAAAAAGAAACTTGCTGGCCGAACATCGAAATGTTACATTAAATAGCACTTTTGTTAAATGTGAAACGTTACATTGTAATTTTGTGCTCAAACGCTAAGTGTTTACTTTACAAGGTCTTTTTCACTTTATTCTCTTTCTATTATTTTGAATGAAGGAAATGCAATCCATCAAATTCCATGTACTAAAATAAGGAAATTCGATTGGTTATCTTCTTTAAATCCATCAGTTCTTAACAAATGAAGAAATGGCATTTCTTTCCCGACAAACTATGGGTAAAAAATTACACTGTAGCGTAATGGAAAATTTAAACCGAGAACTCTTGGTTTTTTTTTAGAAAAAAATGCTTCAAATGGCTTATCTGATAAAAAAAGTTTGATAACTGTACCGCATTTGCTAAATATATTCAGATCAATATTTATGTTCAGCCGAATGAATTTAGAGATTTTTTTCAGCTTTTCTCTTTTAATAAATTTTTTCGTAATATTGATTGATCGTGATTTTTGATTTACTTCATAATTCTGTAATCGAAATCAATCGAACCACAGTCAAATGAGAGAACAGGGGAAGAGTTAGCTAAGAAGTCGGTTATCTTCCACCGAGATTACACCGAGCAGGAGCCGAGCGGCTCAGTCGTGTTTCATCGGGGGTTTGTTCTCTGAGATGCTCCCTCCAGAGCAAATCGATGAATTCAAATTCAATTCGCTCTCGCAAGCCTTCACGACCATGACCTTTTTCGAAGAAGAACTCATCTGCTGGCGGACGAGCGAAGGAATGTGTTCCTATCAGAGACAAACTCGGTCCGTGCGGTACGAGGTTTGTAAACGTTTTCTTAAAGCGTTACAGTAATTCTGAACGCTGTTAGAAATGGTCTAATATTTATGTACTCGCGAGGGTAACTAGGGAATTCTGCATTTGTTTGCTCAATGTGTCAGAGTACTCTAACCCAAGTTTTGCAGCGTCAGTGTAATTCATTAGTTGGTCAAACAAATGATTTTCGAAATATTTATTTACAACAATTTATCTGGAGCGATCGGCTCGATTATAAAAGAAGAGGAAGGTTTAAGCTTTCTGGAATCATAACAAAAAGAAAGGAACGAAAAGATAAGCATCTTATTTCTGATTTAATCAAACAAAAGATAGAAATGTGTCTTGCTTAATTAACACACAATTTGTTCCTCAAAGATTCGGAAGCCAGAAAACTAATGAATTTTATAGCGCTGTGTAATACTACAAGGTTAGATTTATGAAAAAAACAAACTTTTCTGTCATGATGCAACGACGTTTATTTATTTATTTTTTTTTTGGGTCAGGGATGTCTTAGGAAAAATGATCTTCGTTCTGTCGTTTTATTCAGTCGTTTGAAATGCTCTGAGTTGAGAAAATTTCGATTATATTTATTTACACCCAGCTGCGTGCAATTTCGTTTTAACATGATAAACGATATGCGCTTATTTTGGGCATGTATTTAAGTGTAGTTGTCAATATTGATAATTTTTACCGGATTCCCCAAAGATTTTTATTTACTGTAAGTTATAATTGTTCAGTCTCAATATCTAGGTGAGCGGACGCTTTTTTTCGAGTTGGCTCAAATATATCTCGTGGCCATCGAACGAACAAGGAATAATCACTTTACCATATAAACGAACTCAGGTGACTGTATTTCTTATCATAGCTTTGTACAGTGCATTGTGAAGAAAAATAAGGTCTTGACCACTTTTTGTATTCCATAATTATGATTTCAAATGACTTGCCCCTTTACGCGCGCCGCAATCATGCTTTGTATGTTTTGTGATGACAAGAGTTAATTTTTACCAATGGCGATTCAATGTAATTGTTACACGCTGAAAATTGTAAATTATCTTTTTTGCAAGCTTTAAAATATCACCAATCGTTGAACGAGTAGAAAGAATTGTGCAGCACAAAATGCTTTTTCGCTGTGCATTTTCCAATGTTTTAGACTAAAAATAGTGCTTACACATAGTGTCTTGCAATACTCGAAAAATTTTTACGAGATTTTGAGCAAAACATTGGCGAATCGTTCTTTCAGCGTTGTTCTCCGGAACACAAGATACAGCACGCGCAGTGAGTGGTTGAAAAGTCTGTTTTTTGCAAACTCCAGAGTACAGGACCGTCGAGTCATACATGGGGTTATCGGGACACAGGATGTACGGGATGTGTACGGGATATGAACAGGATATAAACGGGATATATACGGGATATGTACGGGATAGGAACGGAATACAGAACTGAAAATACTGTACTGAAGTTTACTGAGTGTTGAAGTAAGCTATGTAGAATCCCTTTGAAACCAAGGAGGTCGAATCAATAAGCTTTCGATTCCTTAGCTTATAAGATAGGTTGGCGATGCAGCATTTAGGATGATCATACGATTGAGTGTCTACGATTTCTCTAAGAAATAGATTACGTGTTGCTGTGTGTCTGTTCAGCAACAGATCACAAATGATGTCAAAATTAGGTAAGAACAAAGAGTATCGCACAAGGCATAGTCGAGTATGTCTCTGATGTTCTTACCACATCAAGTTTGACCTGTTCTGGGATCTATTATAATACAGGCCCTCAGCAACATAGAATTTTATTTATTGTATATGGTACAGAAGCAAATAGATGGTGACGTCACCTACACGTCTGTCCCCTAATAGATCGTAAATAAGAACCGATCAGAATTCGTGTATGATGCAGCTCATCATGAAAAGTGTTGTGGTCAATGTGTTCGTTATTTAATAACGGGTATCACACCAGGCGCTCGGCTAGTGGCCTGGAAACGAGCGAAAAAGTGGGGGCCAAAACGTTAGGGCTCAGGCCACCGCGGCTGTTCTTTTGAAAACTAGAACCGTCCAGTTTGCCGCTCATTCCCTCTTTTGCGACATGGGTTGGGTATTAACTTGTTAAGGAAATCAAAATTCGAGTTTCGGTTTCTCTTTGCATGTAGAAGAGAAGAAACGGTTTTATTTTTTCCAAATTTTGAGAGAAAAATGATTTTCCAGAGATCCCCGCGATCAAATGTTAAAATCTGTCCTTCATTTTACCTTTGAACAGTACAGAGTCATTAGGAGTGATGTTTAGGTTCCTTGTACTATTACAAAACGTCTCTCATAATCACCTGCTTATAATCAAGCAAAAGATAATTTTCTGCTTTTCAACAGACAAAAATGATAGTAAACGCAATCAATTTGCTTTTGTACACAATACGGAGAATGCATTGAATTTTATTCACGATGAAAATGATGACTGTGTGTTCTATTCGAATGATTTTCTGTGAATCAAACGGAAAATGAAGCGTAGCAGTAGACAGTAATTGTCTTTGTTGATTAAAACATTGTAATCATTATAGACTTGAGAAGGATATCAATGCTAACATAAAAGACTCACCACCGCGGGCAATGTTTGAGTTCAATGCAAATACTACTGATAATCAGTTCCGTATAGATAACTTGAATAAATCAAGCTTTCAGATTGGTCCGTTCTATCCACAACATTAAATATTGAAAAGTGATGGCGTTGTCCTAGAATAGTTTGACGCCCAGAATTTTATGGCGTCTGATGTGAAATAATATATTCTGTTGGTCGAGTTTCATTCAAACATCAGGTCAAAACAGGCGAAACGAGACAATGAGTTCGTCTCTCCTCGCAATGGGATTTCAACATTAAATGACAAAGTCATTTCATCGCATCATTTTCGCCGCGTTTGTCTCAGAAATTGCACGGATTATCGGTGAAGATCATGATTTTTGTACAATGGAATGGTATTTCAGATTTGTAAGTAGAGGATAAAACCGATGCTCAGTATGTCGACTGACACAGAACCTGATGTTAAGGAAAAATTGGAGAACGATTCGGTAAGGGAAATTTTAATTCTGACTGCATTCAGTGTATATGCCATTTCGTATCTTAAAATGGTTTACTTGGAAAAGTCGTATTTGAACAATTCATCAGCCATTACTTCTCTCAAAGATGATTAAAACTTTATTGAAATGAAACTTTACACGACTTAATTCGACTTAGAACCTCCCTTAATTTATCCCCTGAGGCGGAAAGCGAGTTTTTAGTCGCTGTTGGCATCAACACTGTTGAATACCGGCCTCCTGGCGTGTGCTAAAATTGCAACAAATTGATACGGTTGTTTATATTTTCAGGAGCACAAGATGGCGTCCGTGCGAGACGATTTGGATATCAATCCAATGATGGATAATCCAGTGTTTTCGACGGGTAGTTCTGTTAATCTGTTCTGCCCTTTGTGTCATGAAATGTTCGTGAACCCTCGATTGTTGCCATGTCTGCACACGTTTTGTAAAAGATGTCTGGAGAACCTTGTGGTCCCGAGGTCAAGTTCTCTCAGCTGCCCGGCCTGTCGAACAGATGTCCCTCTCACGGTACGTTGAAGAGTTTCGTTGTGTTCAGTTTTCATTCTAATCTCATCTCCTTTAGCTTTAGAAACTTTGAGAAACTAGAGTTTATTCCAATAGTCTTTAAATGATTTTTTTAACTTTACCGAAACCATTATTGAAATATCGTTTACGCAAAGATGACCAGATAAACCATCGATGGATTTTAAACGCCATCTTCGTCAATACCATCTGTGCCCTCAATTACCACATTGCCGCTTGCCTCCATAAAAATCCCTTTCCATTTCACAAAGAAGCTTATTTTTTGCCCAGCCTGATATAGGTTCCATCCTAACAATAGAAATAATTTACCCTATCTCAAAATTCTACCTTGAAAGACCTGTTTACTGTTGCATCAGGATTTTTAGCACGTGTCTGGAAGGAAAGAAAGTTTCTATTTCACACATAATGAAAGGTTAACAATGATGTTTGTCAAAATAAAAAGAAACCCTAAAACTTGAATTAAGCATTACATTCGATTTTGAAGGACATTTTTTCAAAGGCGTGTCAGGCTGAGTTTGTTTCCGAGATCGATGCATGGTATGATGATAGACTGACTAAATATTCAATGAAATTCGTGAACTCGTCAATAACTTAATTTCGCATTCTGCCTAACGAAAGTTGGCTAAAGATCGATGGCGGATTTAACAAACTGAATATAATGCAGCGCATAAAAGGCTTTTTTTGTTCATCCTAAACGACCAACAGAAGTATTGGGGACCAGCTTTCTTCAATTGCTTTAACATGGAATTCATTATTTGTGAGCTTCACTGCCTTAAGTGTATAATCGCCCCCGCCAACTGAAACATGCATATTATTTGTATTCATCGTAAAGATCAAAAGACAATCGAAATTCCAAATATTGCCAAAGAAACTTTATAACCTTAGGTTATAATTTTGCCAAAGTGTGTAATAGTACCTGAGTCAAATACAGAGTTAACTTGCGTGTAGGAATAAATTCATTACATACAAGAAATCAGCTTTGGAATCTTGTTTAGCAACTGATTTGAAACATTTCTGAAACACACCGTGCAAATTCTTTAAGACAACAAAAGCCGGCTGTTGGCATTGCACTGTCAGCCATAAGACCTCTTACTATCATCTGCTAGTTTAGCCACGAGCGGCTGGGCTCTCGTGTTTGGTTTTCCCTTTATGGCACAGCCGACTTTAACAACATCGTCAGCCGCTTTTGGAAAAACTTTTAAAACCTTTGTTAAGATATGTCATCATAGGAAATTCGGTTTCGCTTACAAATTGATTCAACGTTGAGCCGACAAAACCTCGTTGAGAATTACGTGCCGACTAGAGGTTTGCTCGCCTTAAAATATCGTTCCAATTAATTAACGTAAGCTTGTTTCAATAAATCATTTACTGGTCCAGTTTCTCCTGAAATGATCAACGGCAGGGCCCGCGAAAGCTCTTCACTTCGCAAAATTACATGTGTGTTTCTCTGCGTGGCAAAATGAAATGTGTTGTTTGGCCTTGCGACCTAAAAAAATCGTGAATCTCAAATCAAATAAAAACTACGGAATGGTTCTTGAGCGCTTTCGTTTTCTGCAAGTGACTTTTCCTTAACGCTGCATTGCTTGCCCCAGCAAATAGATTCGTTGATATCTCATAGTCATGGTTTAGTTTCACTTTACTCTTTTTTCTCTAATTTTGTTCTTGTTGTTTTGTTTTGTTTTTGGTTTTTTTTTTCAGGAGCGTGGTGTCGGCGCTTTCCCGCCAAATTTCGTGGTAACCACCATGATGGATGTGGCGGCAGTGCGCGCCCACGACAAGAACCCAATCATGTGCAGCAGCTGCGAAGACAAACTTCCTGCGGCTGCGCGGTGCATCGAATGCATGGACTTTCTCTGCCATGACTGTAGAAATGCTCACATGAGACTGAGGCTAACCAAGACTCACAGGGTAAACGCTAACATTTTTAAAAAAATTGAGAATGGTTTTAATTTTGTATAAAATTAGTTAGTTGAGATGGCCCGAGTTTCAAGGCTCTCAATCAGAAAGCGTAGCATAGCAAACCAAATGCAATCCTGCAGTACTTTCGACATCAAATTTAAGTTTGATCTATCTAAAAAGAAAGAAAATTAATTAAGAGTGAAAAGTCTGTGCGAGTTTCTTTGCCCTCAAAAAGGTTCCATACAATACACGAATTTATTGTTTCACCCACAGAATATGCGAGAAGAAAGTAAAATCGTATTTTAAATGTTTTGTGGCCATTTTAGGTTGTGTCTTTAGACGAACTGAAATCCAGTCCACATCCCGAAGATTTACTTCATCGTCCAATTTTCTGCATGGAACATGCCCACGAGAAGCTAAGGTACGTTGCAGTCAAAAACTATTCTGCAGCAATAACAGAGGAGAAATTCAATACTAAAACGCAGCACAATATAAATGATTATGGCGCCAAGATAGAAGTTGAACGCTCTCTAGGAATCGAAGCAAAGAACTTAATTTATTTGGAAGGGTAAAACTGTGAAAAGATATCATCACTTAAATTAACATTTGACCAGTGTCAAGTGCGGGAAAAAGTAGCAGGAACTGAGGAAGAACGGAGGAAAACCTGTATGGGAACCTAACGATGGAAGGTAACACGGGACGAGAATTTAACTGCGAAGGTCCAAGGAGCCGAAATCTCGCCTGAGTAAAGTGCTCAAGTTAAAGCCGTGTAATATTTTATAGTCAAGAGTGACTGAAAAAGCTCCTTGTTACTGCAGTCACCTAGACAACGTTAAGTTATCCCGGTAACTATAACTGCACTGCAAGAGAGCTCACCGCAAATGAAGTTCACCGCTCTTACTGTTTTTACAGGTACTACTGCGAGAGCTGCGAACAAGCTATCTGTCGTGAGTGCACCATGACTTCTCACTCGACTGAGCGTCACAAATACACTCAGTTGACTGACACTATTGACAAGCAGACTCAAAACATCTCTCAATTGGTAGAAAAACTCAAAAGGAAGGTCCCAATTGTCACGCAATCTACTAAAGACGTAGAGGAAGTCACATGCCGGCTCGAGGCCAGGGCGGAAGTGGCGAAGTCTGAAATTCAGAAATGCTTTCCTCGAATTTTAAAAGCGTTACAAGATCGCGAAAAAGGAATGATGGCTGAAGTAGAGACAATGGTACAAAGAAAATCAAAAGTCCTAGGAATACAACAAGAAAGATTGGAAAATGAATTAAAACGTCTTACGACGACCTGCAACTTTACTGGTAATTATCTATTTCACAGGTCCGCAAGGCGTACTCATGGCTGAAGGAGAACTGAGAGCTCTTAATAGTGATATAGGGCATCTCGCTGGTGTACTAAAACATGCATTGCAATTAAATTGGGCAAGATTGAATACTTTAAAATTTCTGACTATCACAATCATAAAACTTCGTACTTTGATAGGTAGCCCTAGTTGGTTAGTTTTTACTGCCCCACATTTAAATCTTACTACCCACGGGTTTTTTAAGTAGGTTTGACCACGAAACTTTCCGCCTTCGAAAGATACACTTTCGCCTGACACAAAAAATAACTTCCACTACGGGACGACTAGTTTTCCTTGGCTTGATGGTTATCGTATTTTCTTAGGTATGGAGCTCCACTAGTATGCTTTGCGCGCAGGAGTTTTGGTCATGAAACTCGACTTGGTTTTTAATTAAATTTGTAATGGGAAAGACATTTTGGAAACTTTTTCCTTCTATAATGTCTTGCAGAGGAAGTCTTGAGGCATGGAAACTCTGTGGAAATCCTTGTCATAAAGAAACAGCTTTGTGACAGATTAAATGACCTCATCTCCACTAAGTTTCAAGGAGAGCCCGAAGAAAATGACGTCATCTACTTTGTAGCCAATCAAGATGAAGTCCTGAAGGCTCTCGAGAACCTTGGGCAGATTAAAACGAGTAATGCCTTCCCCACTAATTGTACAGTAGCTGACGACATGAAGAATGCAACAAAGGGAAGGAAATCCAAATTTACAGTTCTTACGCGGTAAGCAAAGTTCATTGATGAAATCAAATCCAAGAGGTAAATTTGGTAATAGACTCGGTACTGGTCAGGCCTCATAGTTATTTTACGAGATAACGACAATCAGCTTTTTGACTTGCTCCTCAACGAAGCTCCTTTCAAGAACAATTTCAATTGACCGTTGTAAGTAATTCGGAATTTCAATGATTTTTAGATTAGTATACTCTATGATTGGTCCAAATTTCCAAATTTCACGGTTTTCCCGTGCTTCACGTCCTCGTGCCTGAAACAGTTTACAGGTCGTCAATCGGAATTCTTGTTAGCTCCTTGTAATGTCATCCTCTATCCTGATAGGCCTTTGTAATTACTTCAGTATTTATTTCACGGAATTCAGATGTAAAGCGCTCTGATGCGAATGATGCATTTAACCTTGTTGTGATGTGTTTAGTGATCACAGTGGGGCCCAGTGCACTGGCGGCGGTGAGGATGTAATGGTTGATGTGTACACGTCAGATGGAAGAACTGTGCCTGCCGAAGTAAGACCGCTTGGCTCCTCCCCGGGCTCTTCACATGCGCTCTCTCGCTACAACTCACAAAATGTTAGCATTCCATTTGAGATTCACGTGTGGCATGCACTGTAATAATTCATGCGCAGAATAATTACTAACTGTGTCTTTTTTCTTAACGTGACTCCTCCGTGGTCGTTATTTCGGTTTTTACGCAACGTTTGGGGAGAAACATTGCGTGACAACCCAAACAACAGCCGCGCCGAGGCGTAAATGTGTTATGTTCAATCTTACCTTTTCATCGCACTACGATTTTGCTTTCTGCACCTTTCTTTGTTTTACTTTAGCAATCACTGTGGTGTCACAATTAGGTGCTATTGTAGTAGATGTTGTTTTGTTGTTGGTCTTTTTGCGGACTGCCATTTGGAATGTCACGCAAGACCCTACCCCCGTTGCAGTATAGCAGCGAAGAGTCACGTGACAGGGCTTAAAATACTTATTTGTGTGGAGTGGGCAGATTTTAGTTGAATAGCAGGTGCTCAACGAAAACGTGGATAAGACTCCCGCTTCCTATATGATTGTTTTTAATGGTGTGTTGCCCAATTTTTTCCAGGTTGAGGACCACAGAAATGGTTCTTACGGAGTCAGTTACAGCCCCTTTAATGTTGGAATGCACAAGGTAGATTTATGAAAAACATAATATGTTTACTGTTAACATACTTGACTGACTGTTTTCTTTCTTCCCACCTGATAGCTCCACGCTTGACATTAACTTTTTTCCAGCCTAACATCAATATACACATTCTCCATATTGTTCTGTATATATTTGCTACGGTGCTGACAAGGAGAATTTGTTGAACAATCAACTGAAACTGGCTCAGTCGTGAAATATTTAGTACCGAGGCTCCTCTGAGCCGGAATCACTTGTTCTGCAGACGCGTAGATTAAATTAAACTTTATGTACGAAAAAAATACCAGTTTCTTGTACAAATTAAATTTTAGAAGGATTTTGATGTTAAGAATTTCTTTGCGTTAAAGGTGTCTGTGACTGTCCGAGACAAACACATCCAAGGTAGTCCTTTTAAAGTCAATGTTGTCAATACTGGAGAATCCTACCTCAAGTTTGGCAAAAAGGGAACGGAAATTGGAGAATTTAACGGAATATTTGGCGTTGCTGTGGACGATGAAGGGCACATCATTATTACAGATTGTCACAACCACAGAGTACAAGTTTTCAATCAAAATGGCGGATTCATGTTCCAGTTTGGTCGCAAAGGAGAGGGCAGCGGACAGTTCCAATGCCCCACCGGGGTAGGGGTGGATCCTGACGGGAGAATTGTCGTCTGCGAAAGACTGGGCAGCAGAATACAGGCAAGGAATGATTGAAATGTAAACATGTGTGGTATGAGCTAACAAAACTTTGATTTGAATCTGGCAGCTTCATTTGCGGTTTTTCTTCAATCAGAGGCAAAACTGCTATAACTCACAACTAGGTTATTCACCTTTTCCCGCCCTTTAGCAAGCCGTGTCACGTGATTTTAATTTGAGTGTTGATTGGCTTCTTGTATTATTTTTCTTTGCTCTGATTGGCTAACTCTAGTTAGGGTCTAAGAAACCTATTGAGGCGCACTCTGAGAAGTTTCCTTCTCAGTTCCTACTTTTTTTTTACCTTCGTAGATATTTGATCGAGATGGAATGTTCCTTCACAAATTCTCCGTTCCAGACCTAAAGGCCTCCACATTAGCAGTAGATGCTAACAGAAGAATTATTGTTGCTGACTCAGCAAATCGTTGTATTCATGTCATTTCACTGGATACAGGTTAGCAGTGGTTGAATTGACTTATTTCCTATTTCTCCAGTGAAAAACATATGGAAAAATCTTGGTTCCCTGTGATACAGTAGCATCCTACGCACCAGGTGCGAGGCGTTCGTGGTAAGCGCGAAGCGTGTGAGGCGTGCGAGGTTAGCACGAAGGGTGTGTTAAATGCGGAAGGAGGAGCACGTGATTCCCGTTCCTTCCGTTCGTCTTAAAAACTTCTTTCCCACCTGTCTTCATTATCCGTACCTCATTACTTTATCCTTTTTACATTCTTACTTGTGTTCGCGTTCACAAATTTGTTAAAGAAAAGTGTATTTCATGCCTTCAGGTCAGTCTTTCAAGTTTGGTTCTTTTGGAGACGGCAATGGCGAGCTGAATTACCCATGCTACGTTGCGGTGAATTCTCAAGGACACATCATTGTGTCGGACATGCACAGTCACCGTATTCAGGTACGTCATGCTGTCAGTCATTCGTTACCATGGGGACCCAATTAGATTAAGAAACTGGTAAAATATTTGAGATGTTTATAATCATATCCCCTGTTCTGTAAAGAGTAGCACTACCAAACTAAAGCCATGGGACAGGAATGGCTTTCTTACACGAGAGTAACTTTACTTTTAACCTCGTTCTTAGGACGGGGCTGTCGTTTTGAGGAAAATTACTCTTGGTATATCCTATCAAAATTCCTCAAAAAGTTGGCAAGGATGAAAACACAATAATTAGAATTGTAGCTAGTGTTGAGTGGTAAGTGCCAGTTTCAAAATTGATGAATGAATGACGCTTGATAGAGCAATTTCCGAGTGTCGAAAGTTATTTGGGATTGCATTGGTTTCCCCTTCTTCGCTTTGTGATTGGTCTAGAAAACTTGCACCACCCTCTCAACCAATCACAACCGATCACGACTTGATCACTCTCGTTGTCCCGCGTTTTAGGTGGTTCACGTGATGCGACCTTGAATTCTCATTGGCTCCTTGTGACTCTTTCCTTTGTTCTGATTGGCCGTCGTGATCGTTTTGGTTTTAAGAGACCTAAACGTAACGCCCTGTGTAACTAGTTTATATAAAAAAAATGTAAAGAAACTGTTTAAATTATTTACCTTTTCCATTCAGGTATTTGATCCACGTGGTCGATTCATGTTCAATTTCGGCCGTAAGGGGAGTCAGGACGGGGAGTTAATGCGCCCCACTGGCGTAGCCGTGGGTCATGACGGAAACATTATTGTCGCCGACCGAGATAATCATCGGATTCAAGTATTTTCCAGCGAGGGACGTTTTGTCACGAAATTTGGTACTAAGGGTGATGGTGACGGTCAACTGAATGACCCACATGGCCTCGCTTTGACGCCAGAGGGGAACATAATTGTTGCAGACTTTCGAAATAATCGTGTTCAACTTTTTGGGCAGCCGGCATGAAATCAGTTTTAAAAACGTTTGTTTAGTGAAATTGTGCAAGTATTCGTTCGGGACAGAAGTTTCAACACACTGGAGAGAGAATGGGCACTGGCAAGAGAATATTCTCTTGGCACTGGAAGATGGCGAAGACGGCATCATATTTCCATATTTGGAGTGCGTGTTTTAATTGGATCGCCTCTAGCACCGCACTTGGTGGAATGTGAACATGTGATCAGAATTTCTCATCGTTTCATTCCTTCAAAGAGTAGATGTTAATTTAAGTCAACATATCAGTAATTTAAACTATGAAATAGTTTCAAAGATTTTTTTGGAAGAAGTGCAACACATTAATGCTTAATTTCCCCCTTGCTGAACATATCCTGTTATATCTAATTAAAATTTTAGGCTTATAGATATAAGCTAAGAGGCAAAAAACCTTAACTTAATCTATTTTCAATTTCTTTGAAGCGAACAGATTATCACAAAGTTCGCTCCAGTCTTTTTTCAGTCTCTTCTGAAACGCGCAGGAGATGCAAGGGGGGGAATTTCACACTCCCCCAGAGAAGGGAACTTGAAAAATAGAAAAAACTTCCAACTCCTGCTAAATAAGACAAAAAACTTAGCATCAAACCGTACTTGAGTAACCACACATTTGACATTTTCAAAACGCGTCACATCGGTAGTATTGAAAAGAGGGATTTTGTGCAGAAAGGTTCCACCAACCATTCCCCTCGGGTCCATTAACTCTCTGTGCCATAATGCGACTGAAGTACGTTTGTTCTATATTAGTGGTTTACCTCTATCCCAAGTTTCAAAACCAATTTTTTTCTTATTTCAGGAAGGATGCGGGGGGGGGGGGGGAGGGGGAGGGGGGTGGAGGTGGTAACATGGAATAAATCCAGCGAGTCTAACCGAAAAAAAAAAAAAAAAAAAAAAAAAGGAAATCGGCTAAAGCCTAAACTGAATCAACGCCTATATAATCTAGAAAAGCTCAACGCTTGCCTTACTTTTCTTTTAGAGAGAGAGAAGCGTTGGTTTTACATAGAAAATCTGTAGGTAGCTTATCTTTAGGGCTTTATTTGGTTATTGTCTTTTCCAGTGTCATTTCAGCATAAATTGCGAAACAAAGTAAATATAATTTGGAAAAGCGCCGGTCATCGAACAAGTCTGTGTTTCAACCTGTGCGATAACTTAGGTTCTTGTTTGACATTCCTATCTTCTATTTTTTAAATTTTTTATAATAAACGTTTGTTTCATTTTTATGTAAGTTTAGAGATCTTCTTTTAGAGGCATAGGAATAAAGCGATTTTTTAGTTAATTTTTGATCCAAAATTTTTTAAATTTTCTATGATTTTTTGATGCAAGGAACGCTCTCATAAGGAAACCGCAGACTTTAACTTTTACTGTTTAAATCATTTCAATTTAAAACGATGATTTCACCGTTGATTAGCTTTCATGAAAATCATATCCTTCATAACTTCTTTTATTCTTTAGGACATTAAGGCAAAAGTAATATATTTAAAATACTCAAACTGTTTCACTGTTTCACAAAGAATAGTTTTGACAGCATGACCAGCTATCATTTTAGCAAAACACATCAACAGAGTTTTCCCTCTGAATAATGGCTTATCTGCCAATAACCTGGATGAAATTTAAGAAACGCGTTTAGTGAGATCAGAGGAGTAGGAGAAATTTCAAAACTTAGAGGAAACAGAAGTTTGATCAAATTTTATTTTCATCGAAAATTTGCAACAAAATTTCACCTTTGTATTTACGTATTTAGAATTCCAAGTTTAATACTGTTTTTTATTTTTATTAATCAGGCCATTCACTGTGCCATGTAAAAATATTTCACAATTAGGCATTTTAAGATTTATATTTGTTTTTATCAGTTGAGTAAGTTGTCTTTGTAAGTAAAGGCTTTGATAAGGATGCATTTAGCTGAGTCAGGACAGGGTGGAACAATGCTCCTTCAATTAAGCGAAAATAAACCACTTCACAAGTTCAATCCATTCCATAAGTCCATTCCATTCTCAAGTTTGCAGTTGATGATTAATATGGTAATTTAAAAGTTATTTTTTTTTTAGATCTCAATCAACAATTGACCACACTGCTAATAAAAGGGCAATTTTGGCAAATCAAAGAGGTTACAAACTGGTCCGCAACAGTCTTTTGCCATTCTTCCAAACTACTGCTAATCAGAAAACCATTCCTAGTTTTAGGAGATGTACAAGTTACAATCCCCACACCACCTCACTAAAAACAAGAATACTTTACCGAACCGTCCCCAACCACCTAAAGTGAGGAAAGCAAACAAACACACTATTCCAATATTTAATCTCAAATTCAGATTAAGCTGTATATTAGACTGAAAATATATTGTGTTCATATATATCTGTTGTACCTTTGAAACGTTTTTGCATGCTTATAACGAATGATAAATCTAAGACATTCCCAAATGTTACAAATTCTGATCAAACAAAAAGCAACATGCAAGAAATTGTCAAGACTTTGGCACTAACTTGTTCACCTGGTTACTCCTCCACACCACTTGTGTACGAGCAGCTGGTAGTTTTGACTTTTATCAAGATGCCACTGCATCAATGAAAACATTGGCTAAAAAAAGGAATGAGAGTTTCCGACTCATCCTTTTATAGATAAAAATTTTGCTCCACTATCTTTGGATGAAACCAACCAAAATGTTTGAATATAATTATCTTAAAATGCGTTCATACGTAAGCATATTGTTCGGCCGTTTAGGTTTTTCAAGTTGCTTGACTTCTCCTGCAATGCAGCAGTAATAAGTTCCCTTGGCCAGTCATCAAAAATTCACAAGTATCTCTATGGAGAATTCATCTCTTTTATCAAGATTTTCAGTAATAGTAAATTCCCTCATATCAGCAAGCTCTTCACCGAGTGAAAGTTCTGGTCCTTGAAGATTGGAGACCATTAATCAAGACTCATTCTTGTTATCCACTGCCTCTCAAATCAGCGACTTTCAAATCCAGGCATTGTGAAACCTCTTGCAAAACTCTCCACATCTGCTCTGAGAGAGTCAATTTTTGCCTTTGTTTCTGGGTTAGATTCAATATGTGAAAGAAAGTCCTTCATGGCATCACCTTTTAAAATGAAGAGACAAAACACGTCACAAATTTAACTACTTGGTATGAAGCTATAGAATTACTGTATTGTGCATGAACAAACAGCCGTGTGACAATCAACAGCAATTTGAGTGTCATTAAGTAGAGCATAAAGCACAGGTGTCACAGTCTCAAAGTTGTCTCCAGTTCAAAAAACTGCCGGCTATCTACATGATAAATACAAAGCTATTTGTATGCAATACATGTTTCTATGTACAGATAGAAAATTGATAAATGATTGTTGATGATAAATCTCATAAATAAATATAAATCTCATCATAGCAGTGTGGCTGCATCCCTGCAGCTTAACCCTTTTATTCCCATATCAAACTTGTAATTCTCCTTACTGTAAACCATACTTTTCTTGTGATGTTAGTTCAGAGAATTTAGTATTGGTTCAACTAATAATCCCTAAATTGATATTTTCTGTATTCTCATCACTTATCCGGTTGATACTGCATTGATATTGTAAGGAGAAACTCTGTCTAACTAAAATAGTAAAAGATCACATTGATCACCTACAAGATCTCTTCAGCTGTTCTGAAAAATTTGAATTCCATTTGAATGCTTGGTCTGGGTTGTGGTTAATTATAGGAAGGTAACCTCTGTACTAAAGCCAAGTGACCCGCCAGGTGAAGCTTATCCCCATTTCCCTTGCACTAAGTGATTGGGAGGAGAATTAGTACTTTCCCCTGGATGGGATGGCACCTAACACTTCATTGTACCCATTGATACTTCAAGATGGAAAGAGTTACAGTGAAGTAAATTGTTTTTCCCAAGAACCCAACATAATGACCTAGCCTAGCAAATGTTATATACCTTGGCCCACATTGAAAGCAATGCTCAAGCAAAGCCCTACCTGTTGCACTTTGTGCCTCAACTGCAATCTTCACTCCTCTGTCCAAATACTCTATAACCTTCACAAAGTCATCTTCTTTGAAGTTACGGGAAGTGAGGGCAGGTGCACCTATCAAGAAAAGAACAGTCAATCCCACAATACAAGTTACTTGCTCACAATACAAACTACAGAAATCTGACCATGTACATAGTGATAATAAATCAAACCATCATTTGGGTTTAATTTAATGGTGCATGAATGTCATCTGGGAGGGGGGGGGGGAGGTAGCTTGCAGTGCAGGCGTCTCATCAGGACAAGTTAACATTACAAGTTCATCATCACTTTATCCAGCCAGCCTGTTTTGATTTAGAGTTTATAGGGAACAGTAGGGGGAAAGGGCAAGGAAAAGCAAGACATCATCCCCTCTCCTCTGTCTGTGGAGTAAAGAGAAATAAAGTGGCCTAAATAGCCCGTGGAAAATTCACTTTCAGATCATGGTCATATTTAAAGAACAATCTTTGTACCTAATCTAAGTCCTCCAGGTTTCAAAGCACTCTTGTCCCCAGGGCAGGTATTTTTGTTTGCAGTGATTGATGCCATTTCCAGAACTTTCTCCACACGAGCTCCGTCAATACCCTAATGAACAAAACAGCAACATCAATTTTGATCACCCCCCTTTAAAAGAATTGAATTTCACACTGTAAAAGCCAGTTATTTATCCAAGGTCTAACCTAAACCACAGTCTTATACAATCAGTGGGCCTTGGGCTCTCTCTATAAAAGGGTTGATATAAGCAAATAAATATCCTTCCACTGTCAGCTTTTGGCCTTCATGGCACACTTCACAAAAATAAATACTCAGATAACAGGTGCAGCTAAATTGGGGATTGTTTAGGACATGGTTTTGTAACACAACAGCTAAACTTTGTTTAAATAATCAGACCTAGGTGTCTAGTCCAAAAATATCATGTTAACCCTTTAACTCTTAAGATCTGATTGTTAATTCTCCCCTCCAGCTGCTACACATTTCCTTCAAAATTAGCTCAGAGAATTTGGTGTTAGATCAAGAAAACAACTTTTACATGATAAGTATTCTCATTACCTGTTTGCTAGATAGTGTATGGATATTATTGGGAGAAGTTACCTCTCAATCGCTCGTGGGAGTGGAAGGGTTAAATAAAGCCCACCAGCAGGCCCTCATTAGAGCTTTGGCGCAAAAGTTTGTATGCAGGAAAGCATGAGACCTTGAGAGATCTGCAAGATGTCTACCCAGATCCCATGCGATCCTCTTCATGACTTGTCTCAAATCTTCCCACATGTAGAGAAACATTTGTCCTGTGGCACAGATAATGAGGACCTGCTTGCAAGCTATGGCATACACTGGTTCTCACCCTTGGTCTAAGATCAAGTAGAAGAAGATGGTTGTCTGTACCACCTGTAAATGAAACAACACAATAATTACATGTTAGAAAATTAGTTGCTATTGCCAAAAAAAGGAATTTATTATGTTTGCCTGTAATTTTCATGGGACATCTACCCGTAGATAGGCTGAGGTATGTAACAAGCTGATTAAGAGACTTATAAAAGGCTATAAGTACCTTTTACCATAAAAAAAGATCCTTACACAGAACAATAACCAATGAAGGGGTTCTCTAAGCCTAACCTGACACTATAGAATATCCTAAGTCAGTCAGAGCTTTAGCCATTGATTTGGCATTCTTCAAAACCTGAAGCTGATACTCTTTAAACATTGGGCTTTTTGCCTAAAAGAAAAACAATAATATAAATTTATTAAGTAAACCTCTATATCTCTACTACATAGAATCATTTTTACAAATTTTGACTTCATAAATCTATCCGTGAACAATTAAGAAAAAGTCAAGACTACCTTGTCAGAAAGGCAAGAAAACCTCATCATAGAGTTTGTAACTTTCTGGTGTTTATATCTTTTGTAATTCTCTGAATGTGCAAAATCAGCACAAGTCACAGAAACTGAAGAGGATGACAACAAAAGAACCTGATCTAAATCTAAATGTGAATTGCAAACTGTAAAACTATGCCTTGATTGATGCCTGTCAAATGAGCTGTTACACACCTGTTTCAATGCCACGCCCACCCCAGCAATAGCATGGTTATGTGGCCCTCCCTGGAGAGATGGAAACACTGCAAAGTCAATGTTCTTGTCAAAATCATACATAATGTCTGAATGAAAGTCAAGGACTTCACCATATTTCCTTAGGACCTTAGTCATTTGCATAAATCTAATCTGATTTCTCCCTTTCTCTGTTATACTTAGCTGACATGCCAAAAAAGAGAAACAATCATCCCTTTAACCCCTAAGAGTGACCTGCTTCTAATTTCTCCTTACAATATCACTCCTGAATCAAACAATAAGGTTATGGGAATCAAGGAAATGATCACCAACTTGTAAAGCTCTTGATTTTTAAAACAAATTCTCCTTGTCAGTGCTTTAGAAAGTGTATAGAGACCAGTTTGGAGAATATGCATACTGATGTAGGGTGTAAAGGGTTAAAAATCATGAAATTAAGAGATCCTTGCAGCTAAGAACACTACTGAACTAGTAGTTGAAAATAGGACCTGAAAAAATTCAAACCTGTATGGGATTTGAACCCATGACCTTTGCAATACCGGTGCAGCACTCTACCAACTGAGCTAACAAGCCAACTGGGAGCTGGTCAATATGTTGGGTCAAATAAACCATCCAAGTGATGAATAATGATTTTAGATACCAGCTCCCAGTTGGCTTGTTAGCTCAGTTGGTAGAGTGCTGCACTGGTATCACAAAGGTCATGGGTTCAAATCCCATGCAGCCCTGAATTTTTTTCAGGTCCTATTTTCAACTACTAGTTCAGTAGTGTTCTTAGCTGAGAGGATCTCTTAAATTCGTTTCTTCACCACAGTGCAAATATATGAATTTCATATATCTAAAATGGTTAAAAATCAATTCACTCATGTATATTCTAACTCCGCTCAGGTCACATCTGCTACCACCTGATGAGTAAAGTCCCTCAGATGCCAACATCAACATTTTAAAAACCAGAGTTGATCAACAAATAACTTCTTCTAAAGATATCAGTACATTATCCAGCCAACAACTGTACTTGGAAAATAACATCTCCCTGCAGATAGAGGACATGAAATTGTCAAATTGCCCCCTCCCCCTCCTCCCCCTGCCTCCATCTCACCAAGCAAGCTTTCACCATGTCAGGATCTAAGATGGTCATACCCACCATTTACATGTGGGTTTGGGAACGATTTGGTCAAAGTAAGTTCTCTTGTTGCATGTATACAAATCAAAGCACTGCAGTTGTCAACAGACAAAACAACCCAAAAAAATTACAAAGGATATCTTTTCCAGTTTTCTTGTTTTTTCCTTTGACACCAACACGGTAAAAAATTAAACCAGCTCTGTAGATGAAGCCAAAAGAAATATTTCACTGAAATATTGAAGGACTCAAAAGGTTCATCTAAACTGTTTTTATCTTTATTTTTTTTAAGGAGAAAATGGAATGTAAATTTCTCCCAACTGGATCCAGCAAGACATGTGAATTGCTAAAGGAGAATCACTATCTGAATCAGTACCTGACAGCTCTTAGAGTCTTGTGAGTTGTTGATGTGACCACATGAGAGTGATCAAATGGACTTGGGATGACCTGCATAAATTTTAAATAAAGGGAAGACAATTCGATGAAAAAAAGAAAAAGACCTTGGAAGAGATCAAATTGGACACATACCCTCCAAGCAATATTATCTTTAAGGGATTCTGACTTCTTGAAACACACAATTCAAGGTGTTGTTTTAGTTTACGACAAAGTACTTCTTACCCCAGCTGCTACAAGGCCACTTATATGAGCCATATCTGCCAGCAAGACAGCTTTATGTTCATCAGCAATCTGTAGACAATAACCAAACATTAAGCAAAATTTCACTTAATTTTAGGAAAACAAACACTCTTTTTCTTATTTGTACAGTTTTCTAAGACAATACCTCTCTCATTCGCTCATAGTCATAAAGTCTTGAGTAGGCACTGGCTCCTGCGATGATCAGTTTAGGACGGAAAAGACGTGCAGTTTCTTCTAATTTGTCATAGTCTATTAAGCCTGTCTCTTCCTGAAACACATCACAGCAAAGTGCAGAACTAAAAGTCAGTGAATAGAGTTAATGAACTGATTTTCTTACAAATTTTGCAATTCTTTGACTTCTTTTACAATACACTCCAAAAAAAATAATACAATGGAAAAAATGACAAGATTTCAGTTGTCTACAAATCCTAGGAGTAGGAACCCTTGTAAGGTAAAACCCTTCCATCCAGAAAAATACAAAAAAAAAACTTAAAAAAACATTTCATAAGCTGAAAAGGCTGCTTAATGACACAAAAAGTAACAGCTTGCAGTCATTATTATTGGAAATTAGTGTAGGGTTACTCACATTAAGCCTGTATGGCATTGACTCAAAATAGATTGAAGTTGCTGAAATCCTCTTAGTATCAGTCATGAAGCCATGAGTTAAACTGTGACAAAAGATCACACAACAGATTACTGTCTATCATACAAAATTATCACCAAATAGTTAACCACTGTCTGGCCTAAATGGAGGTTTGGTGCCTGTATTAATGTATTCAAACTATTTTCTTTTCATTTATAAATGCTTCACAAACACCATCATGAAGAATTTGTGACATATGGTTTCACAATGACCCCCTAACTCTCATGATCAGATACTATACCCATCCCCTGATCTTGTTGATACATTTATCTATTCTCATTTCCTATGACTGGATAGGGTACTAAAATTGCAAAGAGAATTTACATGTTAACATCAAACTTACTGTCCCCCATGAGGCAAATCAAGCCCCATTATTCTGTCATGTGGCTTCAAAAGACCAGTGTATGCAGCAAAATTAGCAGGTGACCCTGAAATGAAATTGCCATGATAATACAATCAAATATAAATGTATCAACCCTTAACACTGTCACCCTAATATCAGAATGCATATTCTCCATATTGTTCTCCAAACATGTCCTTTGCTGATGACTAGGAGAATTTGTTGAACAATCAAAGCTTCTTAGGTTGGTGATCAATTCCTTTATTCTCATGATCTTAATGAATGATTCAGAAGTATTATTGTTAGGAGAAATTAGATGCTGGTCACTCACAGGGTTTAAAGTGTCACAAGGACAAAATGAAAGCAATCGGCTTCAAAAACAGCCCTCTACATTGCAACTGTCTTGGTGACCATGTCAGGTGTCCATGATTTCATGTTAAAGTAGGAGAAACATTTGTGTGAAGAATTTTACAATATTACACAAATTTTCTTCCCAATTTTTTTTTGTGGCTTAGTTTTATATCTGTCAACTGTTTTTAGCATGCCAAATAGTAACTTAAAAAAAAAGGAGAACTATATCTGATTTCAAAGACCAAGACTTTGAGGCATAATTGTCTCTTGTTTCTGACAAATCTTTACCTGAGTATGGTTGAACATTCACACCCCACTCTTTTGGATCCAGATTAAAAGCTTCAAGTGCCCTCCTCTGAACAAGCAGCTCAATTTTATCAATTATCTGTGTTCCTCCATAATATCTGTAAAAAGAAAATCACCAGTTTAAGTGAAAAATGATTTGTAAAGTAAACAAACCACCACTCTTTCCTGATACCATTCTGGTTGCCATAGCCAGTGGAAAAAAAAATTATTACCAGAATAAAATTGCAAATGAATGAAAGTTGTTTATTTGGCAACAAGTATTCTGCAGTTGTGTATTAAGTTGCCAGTTATTATCATCACTGGGACATCAGAGCCTATAGTTTACGCTAAAAAAAAGGTAAACTTGCATGCAGCACTGGTATGCTCTAACCGCCATTGCCCTTTGAGAAAAAATAGCCTTCTTCTTCCCAGTTGACTTGGTATTAACCCTTGAGAAGTCCCATGAAGCTCCAAAATGATTATTGGTTGTATTGCTTACTTTATTGATTAACAGGGTACTGAGTATTCAGCATAATATATTGTACAAAGTTTCCTTTCTTCTGGTAACTTGAATCTTATTTCTGATGATTATTTTTTTATTGTAAGCCACCAAGAGACAACTTAAAAAATTTGAACAATATTGATTCACTTCTAACTCAATAAATGGTTGCATGTTGTTAGCTCTTTGCTTTGAGAAAGGGCTAACACTCAAAACATCAACTATAGAAACTTTTTACAGTGGCCAGTTTACATTATCAACTCATTTGATAAAACTTAATTATTTTGTAACACCCCCCACTGACAGAGCACTATAGTTTCTATACAAACCTACCCTTTTATGAAATGGTTATGTGAACCCTAAAAATTATCATGCATATTAAATTCTGTGCGGGTTAATTCAGTTGTATTCATGAGTCCAATGACAAAATGTTACTCGAGATAGGAAAATAATTTACCTTTGACCAGGGTATCCTTCAGAATACTTGTTGTTTAAACAAGATCCCATGGCCTCTAGGGCAGCACGACTGCAGAAGTTCTTTAAATAAACATTAAAAATCAGTTATTTGTAGATTGATTGTCACTCCACACAGGGACTGCACTCTTAAAATGCTATTAATACAGTAGTTTGGAGCTCAACCAATTAAGCCTTTCACTAAGGCAACAGGACGAGAAATTTTGAAATTTTTCTTTACCTACAGGCAATCAGTGGCAAAATTGACACTCAATACAGTAAAAATCATTATCATTGTTATGAGGTCAAAGTTACTAAATGAAACCAATATACATATAGGGTGGATGATCCAAACCAGAACAACTTTACTTATACACAACTTCAAAACAACATCTCAGACTGTTCCGCTTAAACTCAAAATGGTCATTCCTTCACTCTCGCCTTTGAAAATTCCAGCTTTAGAAATACATTGCAGCTATAGAGATACATTACGAAACAAACTAGAAATTAATTCCCACACAAAAATAGAAATGTGTAAAAGTGTAAAAGTAAACCAAGGAGGATTGGGATTGTTAACAAATGACAAACACTTCAAAATAAGCATACAGTTAATTAAAAACCAGAGATTAATTCCCACGCAAAAATAAAAATAGCAATTAAGTGTAAAAGTAAACCAATAGAGATTGTTAACAAATGACAAGCACTTCAAAATACGCATACGGTTAATAACAAACCAGAAATTAATTCCCATGCAAAAATAGACAGAGCAATTAAGTGTAACTCATTAGGGACTGTTAAGAAATGACCAAAACTTCAAAATAAGCAAACTGTTAATAACTAACCAAAAATTAATTCCCATGCAAAAATAGAAATAGCAATGAAGTGTAAAAGTAAATCATAAGGGATGGTTAACAAATGACAAACACTTCACAACAAGCATATACAGTTAATAACAAACTAGAAATGAATTCCCACGCAGAAATAGCAATAGCAATTAAGTGTAAAAGTAAACCATAAGGAACTGTTAACAATTGACTAACACTTCACAATAAGTATACAGTTAATAACGCCCAAAAGAGAGACATTTATAGAACTTAATCACTTATAACAAAGTTAGAATTTTCTCGAAAATCTAAACACAATTTTCATAACAATCATCATCATTAGCGTCATCACAGTATGTATTATTTTCCCTAGGTGTGCAGTGTGGTAGAAAAAGAGAAAATTTTCATTTCAGACCTCAGAGGCAATGAGTTCCAGCCCCCTCACTTGACGATCCTTTTCCTGTTGAATCAAGTTGTACATTTCAGGGTCGTCATCTTCAAGTTTCTCTTGACCTGTCCATATAGTGGCCCTCACGGACACCGATCGGCAAAGAGACTGCAACGCTGTGCTGCTTAGGAGACTATCATAACAGGGCTGTGAATGAAATGAGAACTAAATTGTTAGAGGGCTTTCCATAACCTTCTAAGACTAGGAGTAACCAAAGGAAATTTCTCCTCATGGTAAAAATACAGTTACAAGCTCAAAGGACAACATAACGAGTAAGTAAAATACCGACCAGGAGACACCATTTGATTTAAAAACAAATTCTCATGTAAAATAAAAAGAAATGTATGTCACTGGTGAGGAGAATTGAAATTTAGATCTTGGTAAGGAATGGGTTAAAGTTATGTTGAAAGTCTGTCAAATAATGATGAATGATTTTTCAGTTAAAAACACCCCACCACACCATTCACCCAAATGCTTTGTGTAAAAGAGTACATGCATCCCACGTCGGTACCCAGAGAGGTACTTCCGTTAAAGACGTTAAGATGGGAAAGTGTTTCAGCTATGAAATGGCTTTTCGTCACTAAATTTCCGTCCCAACTGCACTTGAATTATTTGAAAAGAAATTTTTAACTTTTATTTTAAACGCTCATTGCAATATGTTCATGTGTGTATGTAACCACTTTATTCAGAAAAAGGGTGAATTAATTTAATCAGTGATTTTACTCACATGGGGGTAAACTAGCACTTAAGCTAAGAGGTATACAAAGAATTAACGTGTAAAATTTGGAACATTGAACAGCAGAGGTAAAAAGTTTAAACAAAGCTAGATTTTAAAATATCACAGATTCTTGGTGAAGAACAACCTTAAATAACGATGTATTTTCTAGATTTTCACGATTGTGCAATAAGCCTCCTTCGTTATTCAGCTGTACGAAAAATTATTGACTCGTCCTATGCAAGATTTTTTACGCGTACGAAATAATTCACTAGCAAAATCAGTCTTGAAAATACACTTACCTTAAGTGATCCGAGTTTACGCGTCAAAGAAAACATTTCTAAAGCTTATAATGAGGGAATAAATTACAAAAATAAATAAAAAGCGCTCGCAGAAGTGATGTTTCCCGAAATTTTACTGAAGCCGACGAGGAGCAAACAGGCCTGCTGTAGTAATGGTCAGTGGTAAGAGTACAAATCGAACGAAATATTCTCCTCCCCTCCCCTCATAGTTTTAGAATTTATTTCGTTCTAGGCTTTTCTCGGTTTTCCGCGGTGTAGACATCCGCTTCGTTCCGCTCTTCAAATTCTTTACACGAGGCGTTTTAAAATTTGCCGAGCTTTCATCGTTGTTTGCAGTTTTCTCACGGGTCAAACGCATATTGCTGTTTTACAAACATTTCAAGATATCCGTGACATCTCCTGGGTTTCAAACAAGAGGCCTTTTTTTGGACATTATGCGGCTTTTTTCACCGTGCAGGTGGTAGTGTATCGTAAACAGACTTGGTAAGTTAAGCGTAACGTGTTTTGTACGTGATTGAAGTTGAGGACAATGGGCAGTTAAAATTTTCAAACCACCGACAGATTACTCCGACACCCAGGAGTTTTTCGCTACAGTTTTAAGGACCACTTGAGAGCATTTAACTTTTTTTTGCATGGAGAAATTGCGGTGAAGTTTCGATGCCTTTTGGTTGTTTCGAATCGCGGGAAGAAGTTCACTTCGTGGTCGTGGGAAAAAACTCATGTTTATCGTATCAAAGAATGTGAAAACTGCGTAAGTATTTCGAGACCTGATGGTAAAGTTTGATAGCGTGAACTTTAAGTAGCCTTTTTTTAGCACGGGTGAGGACTAAAATCCCTTACTTTACGTCGACGTAGGTTTTTTTGAAAGGTAAGTGTCGAGATGCCTGTCACACGAAACAGATTTTTTCCCTTTCATTTGTTGATTTTTATTTATCAGTCGAGGTCAATTTTTCTAACTGTTCGGTGGCATATACTGCCGCAGCTGAGTAGTCACTGTGTTTAAAGGTTTGTACGTCTTTCAAAGTGATGAATTATTCACAAAATTATCTCATTTCTCACATGCAGGGGTCGGTGCATAACCACAAAGCCGGATTCCACTCATCTCCCTTCACTACGAATTACGAAACGCCCAAATCGTGAACAACGAAGAGTACTTTCGAGGGCGAAGGTCGTTTTAGTGGTTATCTTGCCTAAATTTTGCTGCACAATATCGGACCAAGGACTGTAAAATCAATATATAGTATTTTTATAGGTGACGAAATCTGCTTCATTCAATACGGACGTCGTCTGACTCGAGAAATTCAGCACGTTTGTTCGTTCACCGTATCTCGTGCACCGGTAAAGCGATCGAATTTGTGGCGTTTTGTAAGAAGATGAATGGTAGTATTCTTTTGAATGGAAGTCAGAGATCAGAATTAGTTATTTTAGTCAAGGGAAAACGATATAGACCTGTTATGGCTTCTGCTCCCGCAAACAAGGAAAATGTCTCTCCTGAGAAAGACATGGAGTGTTTGTCAGACAGTTTCCAAAAGAGTCTTACAATGAATCATCTCGAGAAAGATGGACGTTATTTTCTGGATGTAATGGAGAAGGAAAGCGAACGATTAACGCGGCTTTGCCAAATTGCAGAACAAGAGATGGAGAGTAAATCGCTTCCAGAAGACGGTAAGATATTTTGAGGTTATTTTTGGGAAAGTGTACAATGTATTCGCTGAAAGGTACGCTTTTGATTCTCGGAGGTGTACCCAAAGACTAGTTTCACCACTTTTGCGTAATCATTTTTGCAGAAAATATCTACTCGAAGCTATCCTTATGAAATTTCAAATTGGATAGCCCCGTTCGTGTTTACTTTTGCTGTCTTCGTGTTAATTTCTGGCTATGTGGTTTGGTCGTAAAATTTCATAAAGCGTTACTACAATTTTTTTACATTTATTTACTGGCGAAGGAAAAATTACCGTTCTCAAATCAAAGGAGGAAGAACTGTATTCACTCTTTAATTTGTAGGTGGAGGAGTTTATGCACCGTATCATCAGCTGTTGCAACGAATCTGCATAGCACAAGTTTAATGTCAAAAAATTTAGCTCTCAAATTTTCTTTGTGTATTTAACATCCTGTGATCCAACTGTTTTTTCAAGAGGCTTGACAAACATGCTCTAAAAAGTATCTGACATGATGTGTGAATGCAGATCTAGGGTATGTACCAACAATAGAATTTACCGGAGAAGGGAGAATTTTCAACACTAATCAGCTGTTTACATCTAAAATGTCCACACCTTAGATTATTGTTCATCATTTCCAGCTGGGAAATATTGGGAAATGAAAAAATGTTACAAAAATGGTTATGTCGAGCTCCTCATAACTTTCTTAACGTCATTTTGAGGAATATAAAATTTGATATTTATTTTTTCATTTTACATGTCTAGCTGGAAGAAAATTGCTTTGTGCTAATAACTTGATTTATGCAAATCAGTGTTACGTGAATATTATTTTAAGTTACCTTTTTAACGCAGAAAGCTAGTTAGCAAATCCTTAACTCAAGAAATCATAATTTTTACTTAGAAAACAGATTAGAGTTTATCTCATTTTTCTCTAAGTAAATTCCAACTAATTGATGTTATCAAATTGCAGTTGTGCTTTCAATTTTGATGTTACCTTAGTAATTTGACTATTTATTGTGTAGTTTTGTGGTAAACCTCGCCCACAATATATTACTTAAACTTGGCGTGAGTTACATCACAACAACATTTTTAATGATTTCAAAATATTTAATTGTTTTGATGGTAGTTACTAGCTACATGTAGCGACCATAGATGAGATCTGTTTGTTAAATTTCATACTTTCAGATGAAAGTATACTCTAGTAAGTAACTTGTGACCAGTTTCATATTTGGTCAAAGTGACATTTCAACTAGCAATTGACTCCTTCCAGTCATTTCTGCTCATGAATTTTTTTCATGAATACCAGATGTGTGTAATCGTGATTGTTTGTCTCCAGACACCATCAGCTGCATAGATTTTTTTACCTTCATAAAAATACCATTCCTTTACCTATACTGCTTTATCACAAGTTTCAAAGAATATCCTTCAAAGGAAAAAAGTACGGGAAAGCTTTCATAAATTGATATTGTGCATTTGAGGTTACTTGTTGCAATATATCGCAAAGGAGCTAGGTTGTCTACTAAGTCTTCACTTGACCTGAATTTCAGATTTTACCTTACAAAGTTGCCTCATTCTACAGATCTGGCTCTTAATGATACCAAAACAGAGTCTCAAACAAATCAAAACAGATTTGCTTAGAGAAAGTTTGGGTAAATGGGAACATGAGGTCTTTGTGAAGAGCAGATACAAAATTAAAAATTGACAAACTAAACTGTAGCTAAAGAAAACTTAACCCTTTACACCCTAAGATCAGTATACATTTCCTAAGGTGCTGATAAGGAGATTTTGCTTAACAATCAAGAGCTCCTGTACTTGTTGATCATTTCCAATGTTCTCATGACCTCAATGTTTGATTCAGGGGTGATACTACAAAGAGAAATTAGATGCTAGTCACCTTTAGGGGTTAAAGGGTTAAACATGGATAAAAGGGGTAGGCTTCTAAAGAATTTGTGGTGCTGTATCAGTGGGGGGGGGGGGGGGGGAAGGGGGCATCAAAGATAATTTGGTTTTATCAACAGAATCATTAACTAAAGGTTAATTGGTTACCACTATGTTCGACCTTAGTCTCTGATGAAGAGCTAACCCTTGAAATGTCACCTTTCAAAACTTTTTACAATGGCCAATTTACATTATCAACTCAGTTGATGAAAACCAAATTAAGCATGCTTGGATAGTTAAATCAAACAATCAGCTCTTTGGTTTGTATCAACTCTCGATAATTGTATTATGATAGTGACTCTCACATGTTGAGGAAAGAATCTTTCATCGACTCTTTTTATGGAAACTACATAAATCTCTGTTGTACACAAATGCCATTCCGACAAGCTTTTCTCTCTGAGACAATTAGACAATCCCAGTTACCTCAGCTTTAACAAGACCCCTGTAGGTCTCTTAAGCAATGCCAAAACCAACTCTCATACTGAGATTTGTCATCAAAACAAACGTAACTCTCTGCTGAACAGTAATTTTTACTATATTGTGGATAGTGTTGGTCACCTTCAGTGTTGTAGTGCTTAAGATGATGTTATAGTAATAGCCATTAATTTTTTACTGTGTTATTGGGAGATATTATCCATTTACTTGGAAAATAGCCTTAATAATACAAATGTTTTATCAGAATTTATACTGTAAACCTTTTCAGTTTGGCACATTGTAATGTGGCTAAATTTTTAGAATTGGTGTTTCATCACGGATACCATATTTTGTATTGTCGCTCTCAATATATATCTTGGGACATGTTTCCTGTAGAGCATTGTTACTATGGATTTTTTCTTAGTGACACTTTTCTCAGAGTTAAATATTGAATTCTTAAATATTACTTTAGTCTAGGTTTGTTTAAGATAATTTTTGTTGGTATTGAAATGAGAAATATTTTCCCTGTGAGTATTATTGAGGTTTATGAATTTTGAATGCCTTTTTTGAGAGTAAAAAAAAAAAAGAGACATTTGTTAGAATATTTAAAGCCAACATAAAAAAATAATTTGTGATATTGTACTTTGTAAAGGTTTTTATCAAATATTCATTTTTGTCTGCATCTTATTTAAGTTTTCCCTTTAGGTATTGATATTGAGGTTTATAAATTTGGAATTCCCTCATGGAAAGACAGAAATGATTGTTTTACAAAACTTTATTGTCAAGTCCACAAGTAAATTCCACTCAAGATGTGTTTTAAAATAATTTGTGATGTTGCCCCATGCTTGTCACATACATGTATGGACTTGTAATGTTCTTTCCATTCTTAAAAATGGATACAATTTAACATCCATATGCTTGATATTAGACCAAAATATTTTTGAGCCAGTATATTGAGATAAGAGTAGGCTTAAATTAAACACAGACTGGTGCATTGTGATGTTGAAAAAAGGTTTTTTTTTTGCCTTTGTGGTTTTTTGTTTCCTCCAGTTTCATTAGATGCTGAATATCATATTGCATATTGAGACAGCTATTGATTCAATATATTCTGTTTTTTATTTACTTTGAAATTTCATTTCATAAAATTGTATCAACTTTTTTTTGACAATCACAAACTCTAAATTCAAAAATCATTTTTAATGCACAATTATATATATAATTTCTTTGAGTACTGTATGGAGTGGTTAAATTCATTTGAGTATTCAATGGATATCAAAACCAGGGTGACATGCAACTGTTAACAATTTTAACATATTTATCTGTTGTGTCTCTCTTTCTCTCCAAGCATGTGGGAAAATTAGAGCAGCCAATGGCAAGGCCAAGCTTTTGGTCAATAAAAAGTTCAAGCAATTCAAAGGACTATGTGATACAAACTTGGTAAGCTTTGTGAGAAAATTTGACGCAGTCTATAATATTGACTGTATGGCACAAGGGTTAAATCCAGGGGTTACACCTAGCCTTGTAACTGATTGTTCAAGGTCATAGGAGAATTTTATTACAAGACAAATTATCTCCACCTGACTCTGATGATGACTTCTGCTTAGGTTCCTAAGGCAACAGTCAATTGCTGTCTCATCAATAGTCCTTTTTTAAGGCTAACCTTACACAGCCCCCCTCCCTAAGATATTTACCCTTCACAATCCAATATTAGCTTTGTAACAGATACATTGGGCCACAATTGGACTTGTCCGTGGTTCAAGAACCATTCACAAGTGAAGTTGAACAAAGACAAGCACTGAGTCAAAACAGTGGAGTTGAGGAAAATAACAGTGATTAACAAAAGGAAAAAAAATGAAGAATTTCAGAGATTTTTATGCTGAGGCAAACTCAGTGTTTAGCTGTGGGCTTGGATTTTTGAGTAATTGTTTTTTTAATTGATTTACTAAATAGTCATCTTTCATGACCAAAACTGTATTTTAGTTTTTTTTTTTTTTTCAAACTAAGTACAGTGAATGGTAGTTTTTCCAATTGAGAATATTGTGAGAAGATTGTTCCTTACCTGACTGGTTAATAGTTTATTTCATGCTTCTTTTTTTTTTTTTAGGGTGTTGGTGAAACAAATGGTAGAAGGCCTACCAATGGGGATCTTGCAGGTTTCTGGGATATGGTTATGATTCAGGTATGACTCTTACTATTTTTTTAATGGTAAGAGGATAACATGAAGTCCAAAGCCTATTTTGGTTGGGAACCACATCCAGTTTCTAATTAACTTTGTTGCATGTGCCATGCCTTACACATGCACAATGCATTTTTATAACCCAAATAAAATTGTGAAATCATATCCTCTTTTGTAGGTTGATGATGTGAACAGCATGTTCTCCAAGATTGATGAACTACGTAAAAATGGATGGACCCTACCACAGACATCTACTGATGAGGTAGAACATCATTACTAATTATGTCTGTACTTCAGGGTGAAAAACGTTTTCCTTGACTAAGTTTTGCAGTCTAAAAGTTTAGCCCTCACTATGTTGTATTTATGTATGTGTATACTTTTACTCTACAGACTGATTTTTCAAAACGCTCTTCATTAACACGTCAGTCGTCACTAACGAGGCAATCATCAGTAGGGAAAGGTTCGATAAGGAGGCAAAAATCCAAAGAAGAAGTGAAAGCTTCTGAGGCTGAGCAGCGAGCAGCAGCACGACAAAGGTTAGCTGCTGCAAAACGAACAGCAAGACAAAGGATGCAGCAGAAAAGTAATCCTCTGGACAATGTAGAAATATTTTGTTCGCCAAAAAAGTAAAGTAGTTATTTGAAAGAGAATGTTAAGAGTCAGAGTATAGTTTTAGAAGCATATTTATTGAAGAATTTTTTTAAATTGGAGTACTGTAAGATGCCATTTAAAGTTATTACTGAAGGTCTTTTCCAATTTGCCAAAATAAATACATAGTTAAATGATAAGAATTAATTTGTAAAGCTTTCAGTGCAAAGGATGTTAACTTATTATCAGGATTTTCATCTCTAAAGTTTGACAGATACTTGTTTTGAAGGACTGTGAAAAAAGCTCAAGCCACATTGACATGTAGTTATCATTGTCACTTCATTTAAACAACGGAGTATGAAGAAATATGCTTTGATAATCATATAGTTTTTATCTCTACTTCTAAAATAGATCAATGGAATTTAATTCTGATCATTTTTTTAAGGTTCTGAAGAGTAAGCTGATGGTTTAAAAAATTGTCTTTATTGTGCTCATAAGAAAAAACTTGTTCCTATCTTTTCCATCTCTTGACAATATGTTTCAAAACAGAAGTTTTTTGTCAACTGTGAGTCATTTGGGCTTGTAAATTTATGTTCATGTAGTTCAGATTACGGAGTTGTTTTCAAAATGGTGGCAACCATAGTTGAATTTTTAGCATGTTTATAGACCATTCTGAATATTCAGGTTACTCTTTGAAGTCCTAAAACATGGCCAGTACCAGCAATTTTTATATATACTTTGAAATGGCAGCGATAAAAATTATCTGGTTTCGTAAGCATGCTTCTTTAATTTTGCATATCTGACCAGTGATCTATACTTTTAGCCTCTAAACATTGGTCTTTATTGAGCTAACGCCCCCTGTTAGGCGAGTTTTCTTTAATCTCATTAGCCATTTCCTTGGCAATGAAATTTGAAGGAAGAGAAATGTTACCTATTAATTATCCTTAGAAGTTAAAAGGCTAAGATGTTAATTTAATACAAGGGTGTAGAGGTGTTTGGTGTTACTTAAGTCTTGAAGACACGGCTACACTCAGAAAAACAATATGTAAGGCCAAATTACCACTCTTGAAATTTCATGTTCACCATTAACTCATAATTCATTAGTGGAATCATATCGCATATGGGGAATGTAAATATGGGCAGTGGAACATGATAAGAAATTTCTGCTTCTAATTTCTATTTTTACTTGGTCTTTAGAGATGTGAGCATTATAACTTTAAACATTATATTATGAACATTTTTGAGATCAGTGTTGAAAAAAATATATTTATTTGCATTTTTTTGTTGGTGGAGAAATATGAGAACGTTGGTGTACCACTTATGTCCTGCTAGTGAAAGTAGCTTCAGAGTACAGTTTTCTCATGCCTTTTGTAGTTGTGGACATAGTGGAAGGAATGTGAACCCCATTATCTCACTTTAAGGGATAGTTTGGAAAAAAATTTAAAGAGAGGTTTCAAAGCTGTATTACAGTGAGGTGAAATTTTAGATACTCTTTTGTAAATTATAAAAACTAGTTTATAGTCTTTGTGTTCTACTTTTAATTTTTTTTGTTCTTACCAGTAAGTTTAGATTAAGGAGGGGAAGTGTTAACAACAACCCTACATGATTATTTATCGTGTTAAAATAAATTTGATGTGCAATGGCTTTTTTAGTGTAGGTCCCTGGATCAATTTAGAGTTGTTTTGTCAGAAGTAAGAATATCCATATAAATAAAGCAGCTGAATAAATCTGAATAAATTCAGGTGTCTTTTTAGAGCAATGTAAATTTTCTTCACAGTGTTGATTTGTCATCAATGCTTGTGATTTGAACACCAAGTTGCCAGGGCTGTCTTGTGACAAAGTGTATGGCAGACAGTGAAGAAAACTACTTTCAAGGTCTTTAGGTGAAAGTGTCAATCATTCAAAGTCTAAGCAATAACTAATATTGATGTATCTGCCACCTTCCAGTGTGACTGTTCTTAGCACTTCTCAGCCGAGATCTTAACTTAACAAGTCATTGAGTTTGTTAGTATTTATTGTAAACAATGAGTAAATCTCACAGATTACTTCAATGTTGTCAGCAAAGATTATTCTTTCAAAGTTCATTTTAAATATTGTAATTTTCCACCTAGAGAATCTTGTGTTGATGGAAGGAGTAGTTGTGTATGCATAAGTTTAATCTCAATTTTACAGGTTTGTATAATTTTGAAGTTTATTGAACTACTTTGCAAACTTTGCTTGTAAAAAAATGGTTATATCTCCTTCAAAATTAGAAGCAGAATCAATGGAATTGCATGCTTCATGTTGCTTGTTTGAATTTATCATTCTAAGATTTTTCATTTTGTCTTTATCATATTAATCATAATTATCATGACACTCTGGCTAGTATGTAGTCAAGAAATGGAGAGGATAAAATAAAGTTGTTTCTACTGGGATTCCAACCTTTTGTCTTGAATACCTCTTGCTAACCGAGTTCAAGGTTCTTGGATGTATTGCAACTTACAAAACAAGTTTTTTTCTGTTCTGGTTCGTTTCCCAAGTGTGAAGTGCACAGACTATAAATGCAAGCAGAAAAATAAATTGAAATTTGGTAACTTATTGTCCAGGGCCCAGTTGTTCGAAGTCTGTTTAGGGCTAATCCAAGGTTAAATTTTAATCTGGGTTTCTTTATTCCTTTATTCAAAAGCCTTTTTGGGTTAATTTCCTGTCTTATTTTTAGAGCATCAAATAATCATATTCTAGACAAAAAGAATTTGACTGAATTTTCTTTTGAAGCTATCAGATCTGAAATCAGATTTTACACTAACCCTGGGTTATCTTAACCCAGCTTTGAACAACCCGACCTAGACCAAGAAAATCAGGTTAGCAAGATATTTACACATCTGGGTTTTAATAGAGGAGGAAAATTTTAATTTGAACAAAATTTTGAATATAGTGGGCTGTGCTAGATTTACCGATCCAAGCACACCTACTTACTGAAAGACATGACAGTGGATCTTATAGGATACCTACAGGTTTTGGAAAACCTGGGAAGTAGTGGAATTTTTACAATTTTTTTTTGATGCGGGAAAAGATGGAATTTGGTGTGGATCAGAAAAAGTTGTTGTAAATATACTGTAGAAAACAAAGTAAAAAGTACTGTTATTACCTGATGGTTTTCAAATTGAAATTGCCCTCTGCATTGCAAACAATATAATGGTGATGACATTAAACAGTAACAACTTGGACTGCAGTTCAAATATATGATATTCATATATTTACAGTAATATATCCACCACTTCAAGGGTTTATTTGGAACCAACATGATGACCAGCCCCTACTTGGCTTGTTAGCTTGGTTGGTAGAGCACTGCACTGGTATCAAAGAAGTCATGGAATTTTTTTCAGGCCTTAATTTCACTACTACTTAAGTGGTGTTCATAACTGCGACCATCACCTCCATTTAAGTTTCTTCAACTGCAGTTCACACATAATTTTCATTTATTTACAGTCATTCATTCAGTAACTTTATCTAATGGGAGTCAAATATAACTGTTTTCTCTCTCATTATTACCTTGACCTTCTTACAATCTATGTCGAGAACAAGCACAAAAAAAATATACAGTAAACCAGAACATCGAAATAGTCCTAAAGCAGTTAAAGGAAAGTAACGGAAAGTTTTATAAGGCAAAAAGAGTGTAGACATTGTGTGTTCAATGCAGTGTTCTTATTTTCAGGCAGTAACCAATAAAAAGTACCGCCTATAGTACCTCTTATCATTGCCTGAAATTGCCTAGAATTCTTGAAAATTCAGCAAGTAAAAGGATTGCTTTACCAGTTTAAAAATTTCTTCAGACTTGGCAAAATAGTGAGAACACAGCAAATCTGCAAAACCCTTCAAATAATGTAAAACAGAATTATAACTAAAGAAATCTTGCAGACCATAAGCACAGTGAGCAAAATGGCATATTTATTTCCACAGTAATGAACATACAGAAGTTTACATCTTGGTAAGAGTAACAAACAAAACCAAAAGCTTGAAAAAGTAATTTGATTTTGTCTCACAACCTTCATTATATCAAAAGATATATTCTTGATAAGATAAATATTAAATAAAAATTTGAGATCAATTTTTCTCTTTCACTTGAAATTTACCACTGTCCCTAGTATTAACACACCAGTGCAAAAGACAAAATTCAACAATTCAAGTAATTGAAATAAGGTAGCAATGTATCATGAGAAATAATTTTCCCATTTTCAATTTTATGGTGTGTTGGTGTACACAAAAGGGAATGTCTTAAGTCAATAACAGTAATTGGATATAGTACAGTTTGATTCAGTCCGTGATCATACAATTAATTTGAAAGAAGAAAGGGAGTCTTCTTTATCAGTAACCAGGCCAAGCTTGTTTGAAGGGTGGATAACACTACCCACTGGTTAAAATCTCTCTCATTGTTAGTGCAATATGTTGTGTTGGCATTTAACTACCAGATAGCAAGGCCCCTATTAAATAACATTATCTGCTCATTGAAAAACTGGGCTCTGTATTTTTACAGATAGAATTACTGTTCACCAAGACCCAGTAGTTTGAAGGCCGATGAGTGCTAATGCAGGGTTAACTTTTAATCCAGGTTTCTTTATTCCTTTGTTCAAAAGACTTTTTGGGTTATTTTCCTCTGTTCTTTTTAGATCATCCAATTATAAAATTAAAGACAAAAAGAATTGCCAGTATACTCAATTTTCTTTCAAAGCTCTCAGATCTAAAATTAAATTCTACAATAACACTGGATCACCTTAACCCAGCTTTGAACAACTGGATCTGCACCTTGGTTGTTACTAGCCCAAGACACCCTGTCCAGTCCAGTACATCTAATCAAGTTGTAGAAATTCTACTTTTACCAGTTTATCAAAACTGCGACAAAATTTGAGAAAAAAACACTCGTCAGTGACATTCAGTCATAAGTAGAAACACATCAGCTGATGCAATTACTATAAAATGAAAAGGCATGACTAGCAAGATGCAATATATGTTCTATTGCCATCATGCTGTCTAATTACAATCATGATATATACTCTGTCCTATTACTGCTAAAATTGTGATACTGATAACCAATCACAAGTGAGAATATTGCATGATTATAGTTTTGATTGATAATTACACAAAGCAGAACAAGAAACTTGCTTAGGGTATAGGAGTTAAATAACAATTTACAACCCCACAGCATAACCCAGGTGTCATGCATCTATTGGTTGGGTGTCCTGCTACACTCGGCGGTAGACACCCACTTGACGGTTGCAGTTAGGGCAGGAATGGATAACATCCTTGAGAGCATCAATACAAAATGGAATCAGGCAACATCCAAGCCAACCACTGCAAGGACAAAACAAAAATTTTCAAAACAAGTCAAATCTAATGACTTAATTTATCACTACATTTGTATGGGGGATTGAGTTCAACTGGCCTTATTCTAGACCAAGAATAGATTGGAATGCCCTGAATTTGGATTGAATCAATATTCTTGTGTGAGGAAATAAAAGAATTGTTTAATTAAAAGATTGCTGTAAAAGATTGCTAAAGTAATGATTGCTGTAAAAATGCAAAGCAGGGTGAGCAGCTGGTCACCACAAGCACTGATCATTAGGGAAAAAGGAAGGCCATTGCACAACATAATCATTAGTATTGTAACTAACAGAGTAATTAGTACCTTATTGTACGTTAGGTAACAAAATTAGCAGTATTGTTGTAGGTATCATAGATTGTATTTAGTAGTATTGCATTGTTTACTTCGTAAATATTGTCTCGGTAATCGGAATAGCAAAATTCAGAACAAAAAAAGGTTAAAAAAACCTCGTCAAGTTGAAAGCTCAAAACAGCTGTGTAAGCCTTGACTCCAGTTCACATTTTGTCACACAAAACTTAAATGAATCACGGTATATTTCTACGTTTTCACATTTCGAAACTACCGGTGTTTCAACCTCAAAATAACCAACAGTAATGTATTTTCCCTTTTTACCGTAAATTTCCCTCCGCTGCAATCTCAAAAATAACTATTTTTCAAACTATCGAAACCTTCGCCAATCTTACTCAACATGAAGACGACATTTAAAGTGAAATAAAAAATTAAACGAATTAATGGTAAATATATTTAAATAAATTCAATTCAGTGAGTATGCTAATAATAATAAAAAACACTACTGTACAATAACTTGATAAAAAGGTCGTCGACATGAAAAAAGAATCTGAACCAAGTTTTGAGATTACCCCATAAGTGCGACACCACCACAAGCAATCCAGGTTAGTGTCCCCGAAACGTAAGTGGTGCCTGTAACAATACTAGCTTGGCAGTAAGGACATGTCATTGCAGTCGGGTCTTCGAAAAATCTCATCCCCATCACAATATGAGTTGGTTGCGTATGAATAATTGTTGTAACTCCTGCCTGTCCTTGAAAGCCGGGCTGTTGGGGATAAACCACTCCAGTGTGTTTAGCACCATAGTTTGGTGGCCCTGGATAAGCTGGTGGAAGAGGCTGGGTGACATTCGCTTGTTGTGATGGGTCCATGTTGTAGTTGTGTAATGCCGAAGGCACGGGAAAAGTTCTAGTTTCCAGGCTACTTCGGCCGTGCTAACTTGACGTCATATCTAATTCTGAACGAAAAATCGCTGACGTTTGTATCATTATTTATAGTATGTACCCAACAAATACCTCGTTCCTGATTGGTCAGTGACGAATGCTTGCCGGGATTCCGTATTGCGCTCTTTCGAAATAAATGCCTTCAAAGACAAATAAAAGGGGCCTATTTCTCGGTTATTAAGGCCAAAGTCCCCCGCAAAGTGTTGTAAAGCGCATCAGAGCATATTCATATGGATAATGCGCTGTGTGAATGCTGTGTCATCATAAAAAAAAAATAAAATAAAAAAAAAACATTCAGTTTGCTTCGTCTGTCGTAATTATTAACGGAGTATTCCATAATTTCTTTTTCGTGCTTCTCAACCCGTAAAGCCCCTGCCTCTCGGTAAACTTCTAGCATGGTAAAGATAAAGCTACCGCCCCCACCCAAACCCTCACTATTGTAACTATGGCTCTGGGTCTCTAATGAAATCCAGAAGCTAGATGGTACCTGGAAACAGAGGTCTGAATGGAAGAAATACGCAAATACGCACACGCTAAAATTCAACGGAACGTAAAGCAAAGAAAATTTATAACTCAGAATGTCAGTTGCTTTTGAACAAAGTTTATTTTCAACTCATTTTACCCTACCCTAAGAATCTCTTTTACTTAACATATTATCATCCATAGCGGGGCTACTGCAGTTCCTGAGTATTCCGGGAAATGAACGTAAAACAGATAGAAGTTTCTCTGCTCCCTTGAAGGGAGTGGAATTACGTTTTTGGGCGCGGTCAATTATGTTTCTCTGGCTTCAGAACCTGGCAGTCGTCTTCGACACTTAAGCAAATTTAGAACGAATTCTACGGATTATACGAAACGTGGTTGCAGTTACCCAGACTTCCTCGGGATTTTACTCCTTGACTAACTATTAAAAACAACTGTGTCAAAAAAAAAACGAAAAAAAAAATATATATATATATATCTGTCTAATTATTTGAGTCATATCCACGCTTAATACTTGCTTACCAAAATTGTCTTATATATCGTTTTTGATGAGAGATCAGTCATGATTCTTCGCATGGGGGGGGGGGAGGGGGAGTGGGGGAAGATGGAGGGGGCTCAGTCGTCGCTAAAAGAGTATTAAGGGGGGCTATAGAAAATGAGGAGGTGGGATCAGGTAATTTTGATTGAACCATGTGACATGACCAAAATCCTTCGACTCCAGGTGATAAATGATGGCCGGTCCATTACTGGACAGCGCACCGAATATATTGTAGCTTAAATTATTCTCAAGGGGATGTTTGATTGGGGTTACACTGAACTCACAGGGCACTCAAATCAGAATTACATGATTATAAACAAACATTAATTATTTTCTATACTGTTCTCTCCTAAGAGTCGCAGGTATTCCGATAGTGCTCTGGTTTCACCATTCATTGATTGGTGAAAAAGAACCCACGCTATCTTCTCAACCAAACAGACGCAAAACTATGACTGATTGCACCAAGGTCACTCGTGTTTTCCCGGTTTTGATCTTAGGACATTCAATCGAAAAACGTTCTACTTGCCAATTAGAGCAAGTCCTTACTGAGCCTCCACGGAAATTTCCCCTTCATCGCGCTCTGTAATATGCTAAGAAACTAACGGAAACCTCTCAGCCAATCAGATTCAAGCTAAAACTAAATGTGACTTAGTCAAGACTTGTTCACTTGCGTCAGGTCAGTTTATCCGCGCTGGGGGCCAGTCACGTGCACTTACTTTAAGTTCTGATTAGCTCTTTGCGCTATCAACCACTAATCTATTTGGCCGTTTGGATTGGTTTGGTTTTAAGACACTAATTCGAAAACTACACTAAACCAGCGTAACAAAATAACTGAGCAATTACTAAACATTTTCTTTTTTGTCACTTTCAAATGCATCCGTGAATGGTTCTTGTAACAGACACACAAATGAATATTATAATCTGTTTTCTCCTCAATGTAATGTAATCTTTCGGTGTTGACAGAAGTGTTTCTTCTACCCATTCTTTAATTATATACCAAGGTATTTGATTTGTAAAGTTATTTATTTAGTTTAATTGTATATGAGAGTTTCTTAGGAATTATTGTGACTTGATTTTTGAAGACATGATCTATATAAAACATGATTTATATTGTAGACAATTTGTTCAGCCCAATCAAAATAATTTGTCAGTTTTGTGTGATAACAGCTAACATAATAATAATTTCCACATGCAATATATGTTTGCAGTGTTTATGAAGACAATAAAATGTTATATCTGTGGTAGGCAGAGGCCTGCCACTTTTGTTTGTTCTATTAGTTTTTTTTAATAAGGAGTGGATTACATGAGCTGAGTTGACTGTTTTCTAAGATCACATTATATGGGCAGGCCAGCCTGACTCTTGTCATCAGCCTCTAAGTGGATGATTGACAGGCCTGTGGCCTGAATTGTTACTTCCCTCAGATTTCTAGCAAAGGTAAATAGATCAATCTCATTTACTTCCAATTTCATCTATATAAAATTTTATTCTGAATACAGTCAAACCCAGTTAATCAGCCACCCTTAGGGAACTGGCAAATGGCCACTCAGTAGGGGTTTTATTTTTGTTTGTTTGACATCAGAGCAAATTTATAGCAAACGAACAGCTTTGCTCAATTAGCAAATTAGAGTGTATTAAGTGCAAAGGTACTTATTTCTATTGCAAGTAAATATGGTTGAAAAATGCTGCAAACAAACTGTTTTGCATAATGTTTACTTGTAATTGCATTAATAGTAAATATGTCACTTTTGCACCGGAGGCAAATGCTTGACAACTATGTGTTAAAGCTCCAGGTTTACCTTGGTAGCAAATGTAAGGTAAATGTTAAGCAAATGTAGTATTTACATCACATTTGCAGGCAGTTTTGTCAGGTACAAATACTTGAGTTTACCTTCAGTTTACAGCTGGTGCAAATTCAGTTCAAATTTAGAGCCCCAAATTTGCACCACATTTGCACACCTTGACAAACACTAGTAAATCCATTTTTTCGTCCAGTGAGAGATGCTTAAGTTGCCTCTGCTTCTGCTTCTGCTTCCCCATCTAAATCGATTTATCTTATCGAAGATTCCAGGAAACAAGGAATTGTTGGTTTTGGCATACACGCAGCTCTTGCTAAATTGGAATAAGTTTGACGAGTTTTAGTAATTAACTCTGTTATGAAATCTTTTATATCCAGCAAAAAAGGGATAAATGCACAGCTCTCACCTTGCTGCTTTGGTTTTGTGATTCTTCTGTCTGGCTGAAATGATGCCATCTACAAAAATAAAGGAAACATTAACGCATTAATGCGTGATAAATCAAGGAAAACATGGTGGTGCGCTGCACAGACTGAAGTGGGAGGCTCAGCCACAACACATTGAAACACCATTAAAAAGTCAGTCAAGATAGTCAGCGGTGATGAGTCTTCGTTGTTTCCCTACATGCCAGCGGACATAATGAGCAGTGAGTAAGTTGGTCTTTCTTTTTTTTGCGAGGAGCTTCCTAACTTCACCATACCTGACTCATACCCAGTCGTCCTCATTGCACGTAGGTGGAAGGGTGCCTAAGGTGGAATGGGTAGCTCTTTCTCCCCCAATGTGTTTCCATGCCATGAGTGCCCTAAACAACACCAGGAAAAAGTCAGGCACTACACTAGAGCCTCCCTCATACCTGACTTATACCCAGTCGTCCTCATAACACGCAAGTGGGAAGGGTGCGCAAGGTGTAATGGGTAGCCTTTCTCCCACATTGCACTCCCATATCACGAGTGCTACGAAGCAGAAAATGAAGAATGTAAGTATCATACCTAAAGCTTCTCGTAGAGTCTTTCCATTGTGTTTCAGAGAACAAAGTTTTTCTCTCATTTCGTAGATCTTTTCTATGGGCATGACCTCTGCTTTCTTGCCTTCCGTTGGGACTTTCTTGATATTTTCAATGATGACATTCTTCTTTTCCTCATACGTTTTCTTGTCCTTCTTCATTTGGGCAATCTTTGCTTCGTCTCTAATCACCTTCTCTTTCATCTCCTCTTCTCTGATCAGCATGTCCAGGTACTCACAAAAGGAGTCGTTGTAGGCAATCATGGCATTCTGCTTGAGGAAGACACCAAAGTAGCTGGCACATTGATAGATGAACTTCTTTTCCTCTTCAAGTTCCTGGATGTTCGTCTCCAACTCTCTGATGAACAATTGCTTTTGAGACTTCAAGTCGGTTTTCTTCTTGATTTTCGACTGAGCGTCCTCAGAAAGGAATTCCTTCTCAACGACAATGGCTGTGTAGCGGAGATGCATGTGTTCTCTGTAGTTGTGTCTACAGAATCTGCACACTCCATCATCCATGGCCCAACAGTCGTGAAGCTGATCATTATTGGTTGTCTCGATTGGAACTCCTGAGAGATTACAGTGATCATGGCAAACTTGCTCATAAACGATGTTTTGCTGGCCTGATTTACCGACGGGTACATACCTCTTACAAGCAGAGGCGGCACAGACTGTCATGGGATAGTCAAGGGGTTCTATCTCCAGTTCAAAGCCTTTAAATTTGAGTTCCCTCTGGAAGTCCTTGATGTCTTTTTCAAAGGCCTGGCACTGGCCTTTCACATCTTTTATCTTCTTCAAATTCATCTCAATAAGCTGCACAGCCTGACCCATTGGTTTGCTCAGGGCGATGGTGCAATTCCTCGCCTCATTAAGGCTTAGGGTCTTCTTAGTATCGTGAGGCGTCATATTCTTCACGCGTTCGAAAAGTCTGCAGGTGGTATCACACGACTTCACCCAGCTTTTTGCGTAGAGATCTACGTCCTCAGCTGTGAACTTAATTTCACTCCTGTGGCAGGCCAGAAACCTGTCGAGAGAGTGAAAAAAAAAATGAATAATCTGGCTCAATTTCACTATATGAACTAAATTCAATTCTGATGATTCGAGCTAAAAATCTCGCAATGAACAAGAGAATAAAGTCGACCTAATGGTCCACCTTCAATTATTCAGCCTATTTTCAAGTTCGTTATCTGCAGTTCCCTTTAATCTTCTCCATACTATTATGATTTTCTGTTTCACTGAAGTACTATTTTGTAGTAAATTGAGAGGAAGTTTGTAAAGTAAGGGTAATTTTTGTGGCGCAAAAAATGACTCGAAATATATCGAGAATGCGCTCCTTTAATTAAAGTAAACACCAAATTACCTGAAAGCTTCGTTGTCAAAACAAAAATAATTCGAAGGAGAGACATCTATCCCGATACTATAATTATCGAGGAGCTTTTTTAGCACTGGAAGGCTATCTCCTGGTCTGTAGAATGTTCCTCTGGAGTTGGTAAAGGCAAACATGATGTTGGAAACTAAGGACTTGTGGAGGTGGGTCAACAATTCCAAGACGCAAAACTTGAAAGCCACTGTCAGCCTTGCGTTGTTAGGCTTGAGAAGCACAACCACGGCGTTGATCTTGTCATAGCAAGTAAGAAAGGTCAAGATATTATCGAAGTTTTCCTTGTCCTTCTCAATGCCTCTGCAGTCCCCGATGCCCGGTGTGTCAATAAGATGGAAGATTGAGGTGCTGGTCTCCAGTCGGTACTCCTGAGGGAATTGGGTGGCAGATTGACCACTAGAGAGAACTTCATTATCATCAGCAGACCCAAAGGCGATGTCCATCTCTTCTCCATTTTCATTCGTGAAAGTAAACCTAGCATAGTAATGAAAGATTTGACAATAATTCATGAGCGCGCGTTGGATATGAGGTGGTAAATTGCCAACAGCGGCGAGTTGGCCATAACCAATCTCGTATCCAACAAGCGCAAAGAGAATAATTGTTTTATTAAATTTCACTAAATCCTGAACATTTGGATGTTTGGAGCCTTTTTTCAGCCCTGTAACAATCGGTGCAATGCATTTCCGCATAAGTTGACTCGGAATACGAGCTGATCACCTGTGTTGAATGAACAAATCAGAACGCTAGAAGTGCAGCATTCGGAGTTGAAAATTTAATACATATATCTTTGTTATGGTTCTAAACCTTCACGCGGAAATTTTGCTTTTCGGGCCTCGTCATGTAGAGAGGATCGCCACACAAAATTAAGCATTGACTCTCGTTCAAATATTTTTACCTAGATGGAATCAGTACAGTGAAATCAGGGTCATTCGTGGCGTCTTCGAGAGACTCATGTTTCGCATAGTTGGCAATACTATTAATCCACGTGGACTTGCCCACTCCAGTCTCTCCCAGTATGAGGATAGTGAAGTCTCCTTTGGCTGCAGATGCCTATGGGTTCAAAGACAAGAGAAGCTTATTACACAGATAATAATGTGCATAAAACATTACCCGCGTCTGATTGGCTGAAACTGAGTGCAATTTTCATGTAACACGAGTGCAAAAGTGTGACACAAGTGCAAAGTTGTAAAACGAGTGCAAATTACAAATAGCATGTGCGCACTGTCAAAATTTCGTTGGTATAGGTAATCACATGATTTCGAGTGCAATTTGGAATAAATAAGCACGAGTAAAATTTTCCAAAGAAATTGCACGAGCCCGTAGGGTGAGTGAAATTTGTGGTCTTTAAAAAAATTAACAAGTGCTTATTTCTTCCAAATTGCACGAGAAAATCATGTGATTAGTCCTGTAAAGACTATAAACTGCACTCGCCGCACAGGCTTATGCAATTTTGTTGTCTTGAAAAATTTTCTCGTGCGAATTGCACTCGAAATCATGTTATTACCTATACGTACAAAGCGACATATGAGCCACGCTTGAGGCGGATTTCCGGGATGATACTGAATTACGACCTAAATTAGTTTTTTGGTACGAGAGCGATTATCAACCGAGTTTTGGTCTAAGATTGGTTTGCTCAGGGCGATTATGCAATTCCTCGCCTCATTAAGGCTTAGGGTCTTCTTAGTATCATGAGGCGTCATATTCGTCACGCGTTCGAAAAGTCTGTAGGTGGTATCACACGACTTCACCCAGCTTTTTGCGTAGAGATCTACGTCCTCAGCTGTGAACTTAATTTCACTCTTGTGGCAGGCCAGAAACCTGTCGAGAGAGTGGAAAAAAATGAATAATCTGGCTCGATTTCACTATATGAACTAAATTCAATTCTGATGATTCGAGCTAAAAATCTCGCAATGAACGAGAGAATAAAATCGACCTAAGGGTCCACCTTCAATTATTCAGCCTATTTTCAAGTTCGTTATCTGCAGTTCCCTTTAATCTTCTCCATACTATTATGATTTTCTGTTTCACTGAAGTACTATTTTGTAGTAAATTGAGAGGAAGTTTGTGAAGTAAGGGTAATTTTTGTGGCGCAAAAAATGACTCGAAATATATCGAGAATGCGCTCCTTTAATTAAAGTAAACACCAAATTACCTGAAAGCTTCGTTGTCAAAACAAAAATAATTCGAAGGAGAGACATCTATCCCGATACTATGATTATCGAGGAGCTTTTTTAGCACTGGAAGGCTATCTCCTGGTCTGTAGAATGTTCCTCTGGAGTTGGTAAAGGCAAACATGATGTTGGAAACTAAGGACTTGTGGAGGTGGGTCAACAATTCCAAGACGCAAAACTTGAAAGCCACTGTCAGCCTTGCGTTGTTAGGCTTGAGAAGCACAACCACGGCGTTGATCTTGTCATAGCAAGTAAGAAAGGTCAAGATATTATCGAAGTTTTCCTTGTCCTTCTCAATGCCTCTGCAGTCCCCGATGCCCGGTGTGTCAATAAGATGGAAGATTGAGGTGCTGGTCTCCAGTCGGTACTCCTGAGGGAATTGGGTGGCAGAATGATCACTAGAGAGAACTTCATTATCATCAGCAGACCCAAAGGCGATGTCCATCTCTTCTCCATTTTCATTCGTGAAAGTAAACCTAGCATAATAATGAAAGATTTGACAATAATTCATGAGCGCGCGTTGGATATGAGGTGGTAAATTGCCAACAGCGGCGAGTTGGCCATAACCAATCTCGTATCCAACAAGCGCGAAGAGAATAATTGTTTTATTAAATTTCACTAAATCCTGAACATTTGGATGTTTGGAGCCTTTTTTCAGCCCTGTAACAATCGGTGCAATGCATTTCCGCATAAGTTGACTCGGAATACGAGCTGATCACCTGTGTTGAATGAACAAATCAGAACGCTAGAAGTGCAGCATTCGGAGTTGAAAATTTAATACATATATCTTTGTCATGGTTCTAAACCTTCACGCGGAAATTTTGCTTTTCGGGCCTCGTCATGTAGAGAGGATCGCCACACAAAATTGAGCATTGACTCTCGTTCAAATATTTTTACCTAAATGGAATCAGTACAGTGAAATCGGGGTCGTTCATGGCGTCTTCGAGAGACTCATGTTTCGCATAGTTGACAATACTATTAATCCACGTAGACTTGCCCACTCTAGTCTCTCCCAGTATGAGGATAGTGAAGTCTCCTTTGGCTGCAGATGCCTATGGATTCAAAGACAAGAGAAGCTTATTACACAGATAATAATGTGCATAAAACATTACCCGCGTCTGATTGGCTGAAACTGAGTGCAATTTTCATGTAACACGAGTGCAAAAGTGTGACACAAGTGCAAAGTTGTAAAACGAGTGCAAATTACAAATAGCATGTGCGCACTGTCAAAATTTCGTTGGTATAGGTAATCACATGATTTCGAGTGCAATTTGGAATAAATAAGCACGAGTAAAATTTTCCAAAGAAATTGCACGAGCCCGTAGGGTGAGTGAAATTTGTGGTCTTTAAAAAAATTAACAAGTGCTTATTTCTTCCAAATTGCACGAGAAAATCATGTGATTAGTCCTGTAAAGACTATAAACTGCACTCGCCGCACAGGCTTATGCAATTTTGTTGTCTTGAAAAATTTTCTCGTGCGAATTGCACTCGAAATCATGTTATTACCTATACGTACAAAGCGACATATGAGCCACGCTTGAGGCGGATTTCCGGGATGATACTGAATTACGACCTAAATTAGTTTTTTGGTACGAGAGCGATTATCAACCGAGTTTTGGTCTAAGATTGGTCAACAAACCATGCACTGCCTCTCATCAATGCAAGACTCTTCAGCTGTGATCCACTCGGAATCATCTTCTTTTTCCAGCCCCTCCGGTATTTTGATAGTTTTTGCTAACAACAGTCCGAGATTATTGACAAAATAAAATTGCCTTTGATGACCTATATCAGCGCGTCGCTTTCGTTATTGCTGTTGAAAAAAACTCAGTGATGTGGATCCATATCTGGGATTATCGACTGGACAAATGAAACAAAAAAAAGCAATAAGTTCGTAACGATTTTTTGCAAATCCATACCAAATCATTATGTCTGATGTTGATTGCGGGACAAAGAAACTGTATAAGGATGTTAGACGGCTTACCCTTCTATAATGGCACATGAAACGGTTATCGAACCCAAACCTGCAGAGTATTTTGCCAGTATCAAAAAGATAAATTTTCAACTCAATGTTGAAACTAATCCAAGTTTTACCTCCTCTATGATTGGTCCAGAACACTCGCGCCACTTTCTCAACCTATCAGATGCAAAACCTGAAAACTAATCACGACTTGGTCGCCCGCGCTTTCCCGCGCTTTCCCGCGGCTTCCCGCGCTTTTGGCAGTTTTGTTGTTTTTCACTTTGAGTTATCGTTAGTGGCTCTTTGAAGTATTTCCCTTCTTCTGATTGACCATTACGGTAACTTTAAGACTGGTTTTACGACACTCGATCGAAAAGCGCTCTAACTACTTGACAAAGGATAATCCCTCTTTCCCAGTTAAGTCATGCGCGTAAGTCAGTAAGGAAGGAAATATTTCGGCGCCGCACGAGAAAGCTGACTGTTCATCGTCCAATCATGGTAAGCTGCTGTCTCGGTCCATTTCAGGCTGATCTGGCATATTTTTAAGAATTTACCTCGACTTGAGGACCTTTTACACTTGAAGTGGTCCCACTGGGATGTTTAACAGCCTTGCCATCCGTTAAGTCGTTAGAAACTTCAACTTTATTTCCAGGAGCTTCCATGTTGTAGTAATGTTGTAATAACGTTAATACTGAAAACATAAACTGTTAAAACTTTAGTAAACTGTGAGGCTAAAGGTTTTGTTACTATTCAGCCAATTTGATGAAAACAAAACAAAGACCAATGACTTGGGAAGGAATATGGGCACCGGTCAGTATTTATCACGTGGAGAGGTGGGGAAGGATCGGAGGATTTCGGTGTTATCATGATAAAACTTTTGGCTCGGTAATGTTTTAAAAATCTTATTAGCAGTCAATTGACAGTCAACTTCGCATCGTGTCCCCTTTATGCTTCGATAGCGATGACTAGCCCCCCTCCACGCTTTCCCTTGGAACAATGATAACCTCACCCCCCCCCCCCCCCACACCCCGACGATAAAAAAGCAAAGATTCTGAGGATAGTTTGAAATGGTCAGAAAGCAACTCGGTAAAGACTTCAGGGATTAACCATTTCTGAATGGGTTTTCTCACAAATTTCGAAGAAAGGTCGCAACTTCAAGATTCAAGAATATTTGCAAGTGGCAAAAATTAAAAAAATCTCACGAGACACTTTAACTGAAATGCACCTGGTGCGAAATTTGCCTCTTAGTTATCAGAAACCAACCACTTCCGGGAAAAGATTTTCTGGAGAATATAAGAATAAAGCACAAGGATACTGAGAAACATTGTTTGATATTTGTCACAACACGTCATAGTGAAAGTATGGATTTAGAATTCCCCCCAAAACAATCATTTCCGATGGCAGGTTTCCGAATAATTTCGGGGAATTCGGGGAATTCGGGGAAAATCCCGTTTTGATAGCGAAAGTGCATTGTAATGGCTTTTTTTATAGGAAGCAAATGGACAGAGATATGGAGAAAAAAATGAGATTGCCACAGTTCTGGTTTTCTGTTACGTACAGAGTTCTTCGAATTATCTTGTCTCGGTTGTGAATCGGACGGTTTGAAAAAAAGGAAAAGAAAAAGAGGGACCAAGGCGAAACGAAATGTAACGAGTCTTCTCAAAGCAATGGACGAAGGCCCACTTCCGTTTAGAGCAAATCAATTCCGCACCGTTCAATCGCTGTGAGTAATCATTACCAGCCTTTGATTCCTCTTTATATTTTGGCTTGATGAAGTGAAGTTACTCCGAGGATGTTGTGGAAAGGAAGCTTTCTTACAACGTTTAACCACAAACCTATGGTGACCTCCAAACAGTTTTGAAATAGTGATCCTTCTTTGAACGCACATGAATCCCAATTAAAACTACAATGAAAGCTACCATTATTGCTCTGTAGAATTGAATTTGATTAATTGTGAGAATGCCATGTCTGAAAATGGAAGTATTAGCTTAATTCTTACCTCTATGTACTTCCAATTCGCTTCAGCTTGCACAGGTCGCCGCTTCAGATTAAAAGAGGTAGCTGGTAAGAATTAGTAGCAATATATTCCCGCCGACAATACGGGATCTTGCAATCCTTTTTAGGTAAAAATACGGGAAGAATGAATGAAATTTAAAACGAAGAGGTGAAACTGACACTTTCTAAAAGTAATTTTACTGATCGTTTCGGTGCACTTTGGCCAACCGACTCATTATTAGCCCACGTGAAATTGATTCTTAGAAAGCTTTTCTTTCATTTCCTGCGTTTCTCCTAAACCGGATGAACTAGTATAGCCCAGGGCCCGGCGTCACACGGACAGATCCATGGACTACCCGATGGGTTACACCCCACGGAACCTCAATTTTCCCACACCGGAAATGAATAGACAAATGTATGAATGAGTGACTAAAGAACGAAAAAAAAGAATGAACAGAGACAAGAGAATGCAGGCGAAAGGCGACGAAAAAAAAAAAAAAGAACGAGGAAAGAGAAAAACTGGTCTGAAATGCAGCACCAGCAAAAAGGAAGAAATGAATTGAAAAAGTCAACTGAATAAGGATGAAATCGAGGTCAACAAGGGATCTGAATCATAAGAATGAGTTTTAAAATTTTCACCGCTTACCAATTTGAATGCATCGACCTCATGTAAGTGCAACTAACCTCTGAATAAAACTTCCGCAAAGTTAACGTGAAATGAGATTGCATTTATTTTGTAACTTTACCATGAACGTCGTAACGAAACTTTGTTTAAATAAGAAGGTAATTATATTGTATTAAGGGAAAAGCATAATTATTGTTCATTATCGTGTTGATTGACAATTGGTGTATTTTGACAATAATCTTTCTCTCCTCTACACCAATCAGATTGAAGAATTGTCTGTAGAGGATTTCGAAACAATAATATTTTCCCGCGGTCCTGCCAACATGGCTGTAGGGCGGATATATTTAGCCGTATTCTTATTACTGAATCATGGAAACTCTGCCGTTTTCAGTCAGGATATTGACGACGATTCTATTGCATTTGACACTTCCAGTCAACATGGGCTCAATGTAGAATCATTACAAGCTAATAATGACACGCAATTCGATAAGAGATATCTTCTTTATGATGTGAATCCTGGAGAAGGATTTAACCTCAGACGGGATGTGTACATGAGAGTGGCAAATATGATGAAGCTTCTGCGAGAAAAACAGAACTGGATCCTTGTCGTTCCGCCTTGGAGAAAACTTTACCACTGGCGATCGGCGATCGAACAAAATGCCCTTCCTTGGCGGACATTTTTCGACCTGGAAAGCTTGAATCGTTACGTGCCTGTCATTGAGTTTGAAGAATTCATGAGGGAAACCGGCGAAGAAGCCATAGATGAAATCCTCTATTTACAAGGTTACGCTGAAGGGTGGAAAGACGGACATTGGGAAGAAAAAATAGACGATAGAGATTGCATTGATAGACCTGTATACCACAAAGATGAAAGCGGGTATTACAGAGGTTACTTCTGGGGAATGGAAGACATATTCGCGCGTAAATTTAAATGTGTCTCTGTACAGGGCACTTCGGCAATTCTAGTGCCTACACTTCTGGAGAAAACCAAGTCAAAGTAAGAATGTCTTTAATTCGAATTCGCTATTTTGAATTACTTTCTGGGCTCCATTCTCTGTAGTGTTTCGTCACAATAACCTAAAAGTTCAATATTTATGTCGAATGGACGAGATCAAAGGCACTTGAAATCAATTCATTTACACGTGTACTTTTCTTTCATTGTTTTAGCTGGTATGTTGTGACGAGTTACAGACAATTCCCTAAACGGGTGGAAAGTACCTTACATCACAGAGGCTTTCAAACAAATTTTCCATTTGTAGACTCTGAAATATTACTGGGAAAATTGTCGTCAACATACTAATTAATCAGCTGAAGTTCTTTACAGTAAAGATTGAACGCATTAAATTAATATCAGTACAAAAGTACAAACAAAACTCCATGGGGTTCTTTTCATCTCTGCGAAATTAAATTTTTATTACCTGAAAATGAGATAAACTTTTGCAACTCAAAATTCTCTCTTATTTTTTGAAAAACTTTTGTTCAAGAAGTGAAGTGAAGTGCTATAGACTTTGAATGGAAATTGTACATGTTTATTAGTGCACATTTAGGGTTTCATTGTTGCAATATTAAATTTTCTTTGTTTCTTCACCAATGATGTGATTCCCAAGACTGCTATGTATTGATCTGGAAACTTGGGGGCAAAATTATAGGAAAATGACCTTGTTTTGCTCTATTACCTTTAAGAGTCTCGTGTGCAACACTGTTCAATTGATATTTAAGTTTTACCTATAACGTTGAAAAATTTGGGTTGGAGACCTGTGTGGGTCTTCCTGTTGTATTTTTAGGCAAGACACTTTACTCTCTGAGTACCATTCTCCACACAGGAGAATAAATAGGTGCTTATAAAATTTCAGAGAAAATTGACAAAGTACTGGGTAAATCCTTAACAGACTAGCATCCCATACACACTCTTACATGATTGAGCTTAACCCTTTCACTCTCAGATGTGATTGATATGTAACTTCTCCCTATAATATCCATACATTGTTAGGCATACAGGTAATGAGAATACTCAAATTTATCTGGTAGAAGTTGTTCTCTTAATCTGACACCAAATTCCGATAACTAATTTATAAGGAAATGTGTAGCAGCTAGATGAGAGAATTAACCATTGGATCTTGGGATTTAAAGAGTTAAGCTTGAACCAACCCTCCAGGATAATGTATCCAGATATTCAAAATGAAAAATTGTCTATAAGGTGTTTCGAACCATCTTAACATTTTCACCAAAAAAAAGTAAACAAAGTTCACAACTTGTCATTAATGTGTCCTTTTTTTAATTATTTCACTGCATTACAGATCAGTGTTTGTAGAGAGATTTGAGGAAGTATTGCACATCATTTATGGACAAAAGGATTATTGGGAGGTACTGTAACTTAGTTTTTCTGTGTTTTCTTTCGTTGTTTCAGGTCTGTGTTTATTGACAGATTTGAAAAGGTTATGCACATTCGTTATGGTCAGGTGGAATTTTATAAGGTAATCTGAATTTTCTTATAGTTTTTGCGAAGGGAACTTGTCCTATCCAGTAGTTACTCTTGATTTCTGATTGGTTGCTCCCCCTTCTTGCTGTTATACATTTCCTTATAAACTAGTTCAGAGAGTTTCATTTTTAACCCCTTGGCCCCTGAGAGTAATAAGCATCTAATTTCTCCCTACAATATCATCCCTGAATCACACATGAAAGACAAGAGAATAAAGGAAATGATCAGCAACTGAAGAGGCTCTTGATTGGGAAGTGAATTCTCCTTGTCAGCACCTTAGGAAATGTATAGTGAAAAGTATGGAGAATCTATATGCTGATGTTAAGGTGAAAAGGGTCGGTGGTTTAAAGCATTGTTGATTGATAAACAGAATTTAAGTCTTTTTTTCATTTAGTTAGGAAGGGTTAATTTTGTTTCAGGCAAGGAGGAGCTTGGTATTTGCCAAACACTTAAGAGATGAAGGGGACAAGTTTCGTAGAGAAGTCTTAAAATCTGACGATGAGAGGGATGCTACAGTCATGGATCCAGACTGGACCAAGAATCAGAAAAAAGAAGGTTCTGCTAAAGGAGGCCCTTATTTAGCAGTTCACTTGAGAAGAGCTGATTTTCTCTATGCTCACCCTGATGGCGTTCCGTCTCTTGACAATGCTGTCAAGCAGATCAAGGATATTCTTGAAAAGGAGAAGCTTGATATGGTATTCCTTGCAACAGATGCTGATAAAGAAGGTGAGGTACATGCAACTAGTTGAAAGTAAGCCCTTGAGTTTGGAACATTAGGATATTTGTTTAGAAAAAGCCTGCCAAAAATTCCTTCATTTTTCTCATACAAATGTTTCTGAACCCTGTTAAAAGAAGATGGAGGATGATAATAATTTTGGTGACATACCATGGTCTTCAGAGGTAATGAGTTGGAAATGTTCGGCAGAAAATTTTTGAAGTTTGTATAAAATAATTTTCAAACTTTACACAGCAATGAAATCATCATCAGGCTGTGTAAATTGATGCACTGCCTTGAGTCCAGGGGGGATGCAGAGGTGTGATGACCAGTGTCCTGGAATCAGGGCTGATAGGTCTGGCTGGGCTGAGACGTCCAGCTCAAGACCTGACCACACCAACGTGTTGTGTTCTTGGGTAAAACACTTTGCTCTCACGCACTAGCAGTGCCTCTCACCACTCAGGAGTATAAACAGGTACTGGCAAATTATCAGAAAACCTAATGAAATTCTGGCAGGGAAGCTTGCAATGGACTGGCATCCCATCCAGGGTGGAGTAGTGATACTCCTAGTCACTTCATGCTGAGGAGACTGGGATGAGCTCTGGCTGAGTTGGCCTCTTGGTGTGATCATAGACTTTGCTTTTGCCTTAGAGTCCACAGAAAATGCCAATAAGAGTTTGGAAAAGGTTTTGGGTTTTTTTCATCAACAATGTACTTGATTACCCTGTGAAAAATACATGAATTATAACATTAGCCCTGGTAAAATGTTTTGTCTTTCAGAGGTGACATATTTGAAGAGTAAACTACCCCTGGTGAAATATGACCCACCAAAGGAAATTCTACATAATTATGGTGATGGCGGAGTTGCCATAATAGACCAGTGGATTTGTGCACATGCTCAATACTTTGTAGGGACATGTGAATCAACATTTTCATTTCGTATTCATGAAGAAAGGGATATATTAGGTTTCCATGGTGAAAAGACCTTTAATTGTCTCTGTGGAGATAAGAAGCTTGGAAAATGTGAACAACCATCAAAATGGAGAGTAGTATACTAAAAATATGATGAATGTACTTTAAAGCTCTTCTGCGTTCAACTTTCAGTCAGTCATTAAAAGAAGATAACTAATAAATTATGGGATTGCTTTGGGAACAGGATGTGAAACATTTCTGCGAGACAAGATGGTAGTTAGAATTTTTAGATATTAGTGCCAGTAGACACTTAGTTAACCCTTTAACTCCTATGAGTGACCAAGACAGAATTTCTCCTTACAATATCAATACAATGTCAAGCAGACAAGCAATGAGAATAAAGAAAAAATATCAATTAGTGGAATTGTTAGTTGTGTAAGACCAAATTCTCCGAACTAAAATCAAGAGAATCACTGGTATATGTTAGACAGTTAGGAGAATAAATAGAAAGAACTTGGGAGTGAAAGAGTTAACTCTTCATTTCCAGGAGCGACCAAAAAGGAACTTCTCTTTGTAGTATGATTCTTTTTCAAGGAGAAAGGTGATGAGAAGGAATAGAAAAAGAGAACTTGAGTAGAGACAATTTTGCAACACATATGGAAACCAGAAGAAGAATAAAACTAGTTCTGGTGCACTTTGACACCAAGGTATTTATGGGGGGGTCTTGTTTTAGCATTTTGAACCAAACCTTGCTGACCTAAATGGTGCAGTGAGCATCAGGAATGAGAACTTAAAACTTCCAGTTGCCATTTGCGTCTTAGAAACGTTTGTACTTAAGCTCCCTTATATCAGCAAAGGAATACTGTTTCATGTAATACCAAACTCTTAGAGCTACAATTGTAAGAGGTATTTGGTGGACAGAGGGGAGAATTGATCTTTAGATCAAAGGGGGCATGTGGGTGTAAGAACATGATTGGTGCATTTGTCCTCTGTACTAAGATGATGAGGATCTCAAAATAAAACTTTTACTTGTTTTCGCTCACAAGAGTGCGCACAGTCTATCATTTCCTGCTTAGCATATAGAGATAGTGAAAAAAAAATCTAACTGGAGATAATAGATTTATGTGGCATGATTTCATGTGAGGCTAACTTCTTCTCACTCAAAGGACGAGGCCAGAAAAGACAGACTTCTTATTCTCTAGATTGTATCTAATGAGTTATAGGATGATGAATGTTACTCACTCTAAAATCTTAAAATAAGGATTCTTGTTTCCTAAAAGCCTGCTCAATCAAGGATAGGGTTTGGTTGAAGCTACTGGAGATTCAAAACAAAATCAATTTTGTATGGTGTTGATTTTTTTGTTGCCTTACCTTCTCTTACATCAATGCTGACCAACATTTCCCATCAGTCTTCTATGAGTGACCCATTTCACTGTTGCCAAGCAACAATAAACTAAACTAAAAATAAACTTTCCACTGTAAAATCCATATATTTATTTTCATTCTGGATCTAAGAATTTGGGGTGACATCCCGTAGCTGATGTTATCTTTCTTCTCATCACTTATATGCTTGAAAATATAAGGATAATGTAAGGAGAGATTCATATTTGGTCACTTCCCCAATTGAAAGGGTTATCATCAGGAACAATCAATGATAATTGTTGCAATGTTCTGGGCCAATTTCTAGCTTGAACTGATGAACCTGCATTGACACCAGAGCTAAGGGATTGACACCTTAAATCAATCTGTTATTTAAAGGACATGAAAGTAGAAGATAACTGTCAATCAACTGATTGCAGTATCATCAGACAATTTCCTTGCCTAGTAACTGCCATTAACAGTTTTGCCTAGCCTAAGTATTAATCCCTATTGATAGTCTGCTGCATTCTGTGCCATTTCAATAATTAGTGGGCTTTGCCTTAATGTAATAATGTATCTGCCAACAGATGCATATGTGACCATGGTATCAGAGATTTTTTGCTCCTTTTGGACAAAATGTCAGATCCCATGTTTTTGTCCATCTTTTATTCCCATAAATTTCCAAAAGTAGTGAGAACAGTCAGCAGTGCACTTGCATATACTTTCTGTTCCTTTTGTTTAGACATATTTCTACATCATTTGTGATCAGTTTTCTCATCTATTGATTTATTTGTACAGCAACATGGAAGCTGTTTTTAATTCATATATTGATGAATAGAAGTGCGGATAAGTTCCATCTCAATTTTTAGGCTCAAATTATATGATATCTAATCAGACACAGCTGCTATAAAAAAGTTTGATGCTCAAGTGATAGTGTTTGTAACCAGTCAGAGGTCAGGGTAAATGTTTGCCAAAAAGGGTTTGTATATTCTCTTTAGGTTTTTAGGCATTATCAGCAAGAGTAAGAAACAGTGCTCTTCTATCACATGACTTGGAGAAGATTTGACCTAGGCTGCCTGATGCTGGGGAGTGGGAAAAGGGCTATTGTTTGACTTTTCTTCTTGTTAATTTTAGTGTGCCAAACATTTAATCTGAGTGACACACCTAGGGAAGGTTTGGCTGGAGTTGTATGCATATCCTGTGTAGGATTGATGTCATCCAGCCTTATCTAGTGTAATACGAAAATATTTACTAGCAGATTTATATAAATGTTAATATTAAAAATATAAGTCATACACTGTTTGAAAGCTCATACCGTGATGGCCAGCTCATACCTTCATACCTGCTCAAGCCAAATAAGGTAGTGATCATAGGAAGGAGGGTCAGGCCACTACTTAGATCATGTTTTGGATTTTGGTCTAGAAAGAGGAGGCCAGGATTCCTTTGTAGATCAGTGCTTGAAATAACAACCTAAGCTGAATTATCTGCCAAGATTGAAGTTCTTGGAAACTTGCAATGGTTCTTCCCATGCAGATATTGCAAGGTATAAATGTTTGTAAGGAGGTAAGAGGTTTCAAAAATGAGATATTGTAGCCCTTCTTTACTAAGCCAAAATGAGTGTGTGCTTCCAAACAGGGTGTGTCTTTTGCGCTTTTGAGTCTTCATGCCTTTTACAGCTTTATACCAGTACATCTTCATACTGTTCTCTATACATTTCCTGACCTGCTGACAAGGAGAATTTTTTTAATAATAAAGAACTTCTTTAGTTGATCATTTCCTTTATTCTTGTGACCTTAGTATGTAATTCAGAAATTAGATGCTTAGTCACTCTAAGAAGTCATAGTTCAAGCCTTGTGAACAGGTTGTACTGTCTTTTAAGAGGGGAGTTTAGTGTGACCTCAATAATGTGGGCACTGGTAGATAAGGTGGTCACTCACTAAAATTGTGTCAAATTGAGCAAGACACAGTCAAGGTCAATGTGCCACAATCTCTATGGATCGTGTCTTGATGACTGGGAAGTGAAATAAACTGATCTTTACGCGACACAGGGTCAGAGTGCTAACAGCTTTGCAGCACCCACCCCCCCTCCCCCCAATACCCTTGTTCCCCTTCCCCTGGGAGCTTGGACTACAAAATTCTCTATGGGAAGATTATGGATATTTCCAAGAACAACTCAATTTGCCTGAAACCAATTGATTTCTTTATCAAGACAAAATCAAAGTGGTAGCAACACAAAATGGACAGGTGGATGAGCTGCTGATCATGTTAAGACTTCTAGATAAATTTGTAAACAAAATTATTTCAATAATCATTGCTGTATGTATTTTAATTGCTTTAAATTTTATGTTTTTTAATATTTTGAATAAGAGAAATCTGTGGTACATATACCTCTCAAAGACCACACTACTAGTTGTCAATGATTTTTTTTTGTATCTTATTCTGCACAGAACAGTTTTCAGATGAAGAAATTGACAAGTCATTTTCATTTAACCAAAATTTGAATAATCCCGTTTTGCCATTTCCATCCCGTCCCGAGAATCTTTGTAGGATAACCCCATATAAGGAATTGCTAACAGAGGCGAGGCTACTGAGCTACAAGGCCTCTTAAGATATTTTTTGCCATGATTGTGATGGGGAAGGCCCTCTCGTGCGCTCACTGAAAGAAATTATTTCTGTTTGGTTTGGAAAATGCCAAGTTTTCGAAAATTTGGCAAAAAGTACTTAGTGACTAGCTTTGGTGAACAAAAACGTTGGAACATCGAGCAAATGGAGGAATTTTATGGTGTTTACGAACGCGCACGTCTAGGCCCAAGGACTGGGAACAAGACAAAACAGGTCTTGAAGAAACACGGAATCTTTTTTTTCTTTAAAGGTATGATTCCCTTTAAGGCTAAATTTTCTTCATTAAGCAAGCATTAATGTTATTCTTAAGGTATTTGATATGAAAAAACTCCGCGCATCCCGCTATGCAGAAAGAAACCCTGAAAAGTCACAACATCCCGAACTTGATTCATAGTTTCGCTTGCGCTGATTAAGAGATTATTAGCTATTGTAACTGATAATTCTGGAGAGGGACTCAATTCACATGTTGACGGTAGAATCATCCATTTTTATTGTCGATTTTAGAGGAAAAATATTTCACTCTTAAAAGATATCCCGCAAAGGGTAGAGGCGATTTTTTTTTACTTTTATTTTGCCTCTGCGATCGACAACTTTTCAAAAGCAGGTTGTTACGTGGTAATGATAATGCGTGACAAATTGGTTTACCGGGGTGGGGTAGGGAGAACGTTTGTCGCTACTCGTATGAGTAACGCAAGTTTCGTAATGCTTGAATGTTCTTGCTTTTTTCTTTTTTGTTTGTTTATCTACGATTCTTTAAGAAAGAGAGCTTTTAAGGTTTCAAATGTTTGCCTCTTTAGATCTGATTAACTTGATCAAGAACCTCTTTTTGATTACCCTGTGTGAGTTTGAAACTAATCAAAGATTTAACTAGGGTTCATTTGTCTCAGGATAGAGTCACTTTTGATGTTGGTTGCAACATTTTGACTGCAGTATCCTGAAGACTGCTACCAGTATTGCTGTCGAAACATCGCAATCAACACTTAAAGGGTTAAAGTGACTCTATTGTGAGACAAACAATCAATGTTCATCTCCCATCTTACACCACGATGAACAATAAACACATATTTTATTGCAAAGATTTAATTGTAGGCACTGTTTTTGTCCAGAGTGATGGACAAATAAAATATTTTTTTGGGTGTGAGGCTGAAAGAAACAATGGAACTGTAATAAGGGGATCTGAAATCAAATTACTTTGTGACCTGTTTTATCAAGTTATACTGAGAAATAGCAAACGCTCTAACTCCCATGAGTGACTAGGACAGAATTTTTCCTGTCAATATCAGTACAATATCAACCAGAAAAGTGATGAGAATAAAGAAAACTATCAATTTGGGGATAATTAGTTGATCCAATGCTAAATTCTCTGAACCAATATTGTAAGAATTGTATGGTTGATAGTAAGGAGAATTACAAATTGGATCTGGGTGCTAAAGGGTTAAAGTAATTATGAAAGACACAAAACATCGAAAAATTGTTTGAAAATACAAAAACTATTGTAATCACAATTTTTTTTAAAATACAGTTTTTTAGGAACAGTTCTCTCCATAGAGGGCCTGAAATAAATGGATACTGTGAAAGCTGTAGAAATGACAAAATTTTGAAAGGTTGAGTTTGAATGATTAATTGGTAATTCAAGTGAGGTCCCTCTTCAAGACTTCTTAAGGATATGTAGATGAGTTTCAAGGAATATCCTAAAAAAAATCTTAATGTTTATTTGTGAGTTTTGCGTCTGCTCTTGATCCTGGACACGATCCTGGACACGATCGTAGAGAAGTTTGTGCCAATTGTTGCTGAAATTAAGGGTCTAAAATGACGACTCTCTATAGGAAAGTTTGTAAATCACCTGTTTTTGAGACGGATAATGAGTTTGGTGATCTTTCACCTTTTCAGGAAGTTTACAGTTATGTTTTGTCCAAAATATTTTTATTTACCTTAGGAGATATTTGTTGATACACTGCAGCCTCTTTTGGTAGACATGCACATATTCTGCTTTTGATATCAAAATTTCTTACAATTAAAAGGCAGCAAGTTGATTAATTTCGGAAAAAAAATTACATTTCTTTATTTTGCCACACAGGATGCACGCAGTAGACAAGCTGTTCCTTCTATATTGGTGATTAAAAGCATGCAAGCAAAGTGGACAGATTTTTTACAGGGTCTTTTAATTGATAGCAAAATATGTATTTATCTACGATTCCTCTTTTTGATACTATTCACTGATGAAAACAAAGAAGGTTATGTGGTTAACAACTGAGTAGCTGGGAAAAATTACTCCTTGCTGGGATACTTCCGGTACAAGAGCTCAAATATGCAAATCAAGGGAAAAAATCTTATGTTTCGTTCAAAAATTATATCTCTTTCTTAAGTTCAAATTCGGCTTTTGTGATAATTATAATCACGAAAATACTAGTTCGTAAACAAACAATGCAACATTAATGAATTGACTGCGAATTGCGTCAATAAACTGCCGTAACGAAACTGGATATTCGCTGTTTCATCGATCGATCGGCGGATAACGAGTGGTTTTAGGACGTTACATCAGCTGAAAAGGCGTTAAGTAATGGGAAATACTTGTTCTTTAGATATCTCTACGTAGAATTTCATTTCAGCGAATTGGGGATGAAAAGATCGCTCCTGTTCTCCGCCATTTCGATGTTCTGGAATCGTTTAACCCCACGACATGAAAATTCTCCCATCTTACCCCTTAAATCTTTTCCTAAGGTTTATAAAGTAATTCTTGATTTTTAGTTACAATAATCTCTCTCGGTTTCCTTTTGTTATAGATACCACAGAGAGGAAAGGTTTCGCGATGAACGCGATGTCTCTCGCGATGGAGGTGTGTTCAAAACACGCACAGGAAATCCTACACTTCGATTTTTCCTGATGAAATAATGAATTCTCCTTTCTTCCCTTTGTCTAACGATGGCGCTGTTTGTTTTCTCCACCAATCACGAAATTTGAGTGATAGGGTGGTCTAAGTATTGGTACAATTGCCTAGAGCATGTGATATTTGCACGAGGGTTTTGCTGATACAAGAAGCTTGGAGTGGATTCTTGCGCCGCCATTTTGGTTAGCGGGAAAGGAATTTTCATTCGCTTCTGGGGTGGCCTATTTGGTTTTAAAACTGACTGCAATATCATTCCGAAGGATTAAAACACCTCCATCTTTTCTTACTGACGTTTTGGTGTGGTTTCGACGAAGATTCTGCAAGGAAAATCAACGACGAAAATTTGGCGTTTTTTGCATATATCAACGTTGGTGTGTTCTTTTGCGAGATTAGAACACGCACCACCAAGACGTGGCGGTCACGTGCTCATCGCGCTTAAAAACGTTTTCTCTACTACCCTTGAATGAACTTTAAAAAGTTTGAATTTTGGTTGAATTTCGTCATACATTTTATTTTTTTGCTCTATTTCCCTGTTGTAAGCAGCCGCGAAAATGCTTTCAACGGGGCCTCGTTGCCATCGGCAGTCATTGTGAAGTGAAGTATGGTAGATGGCTCAAATGGCTCCCGCTCTGACCGAGGCAACCGCATCTCCGGAGTCCTCGAGAAAGAATTCAGTGGATCGTCACTGTTCTTCAACTTTACAAGGGGAACTTAAGCAAGAAACTTCGGGTCTAGGGTTGGACTTAAAGTTGGTTTCCCAGAACGGACTTGTACGATTGATAAGTGACAATAACATTGCAGACATTTCAAATACTATCAAGCCTTCGGAGCAGAACACACCCATAGTTTCACGACTCAACGGAGATTTTAAAGGGAAAAGTGAGATGCCAAACGGACACTGTGATGATAAACTGGAAAAGAGTGCCACTGATATGTCGAGCTACTCCGCTGCCACAGAAGAAAAGCGAAATTCTTCCCTTGATCGTTCGCGTACATGTGCTTCAACGGCGAAGACTTCGGCTGGTACATGCAATACTGTTAGTCAAGATGAAGAACGGAATCGAGTTTCGCAGCACCCGGTAGCTAACTTAGATTGTGGAAAGGCTATCATTTCTCAAAGAACCGCACAGACGTTTCGACGTCAAGGAAAGCTGGACGGCCGGGCGAAAAGAATTGAAACGCGCCTTCGTAAACTACAAGCGCGGCAACTGAGAGACCATGTGCTTCAACAATTGGAAAATTTGGCAGAGAAGCGTGGTGAGTCGTGCGATTCTTCCATCGGTAATCTCGAACCAACACGGAATTCAGGAGTCAGTGCTATCCCCGAAAGTAAAAGTGCGTCAAATGTTTGTACGGAATTAAAAGCAGATCGCGCTGGCGTAAAGTCGACAGTGCCTGGAAATCTTGCCACCCGGGCTAAACATAACAGCGGAACGACTGTGGATAACGTAGTGAAAGAGCTGGAGCGCATCTCTGCTGAATCATTTAATGCCGGGGAAGGGAATATCCTGACTGATTTGAGACAGCAAGCGGATGCCGTGAATTCGGTGGAAAATTGGAGTTCGCAAATCGAATTTTTGGAAAGCATTCATGATTCCGATGTGACAGAAGGAAGTTCGGACGAAGAAAGCGACGACGAAGGTGAATTGAGGAAAACGAAATTACGTAGTGATCGGTGAGTTAAAATTTACTATTTTGCCAAAAGTTAGAGGCTGTTTAGAAACGAAATATATCTATATTTCTTCGCATCTTGCTGATTAACGGGGGAATAGCGTGGGAGAGAAATAATCTCTGCCTCGAAATCCGCGATTAAACTTTTCCGATCCATTGAATACTGGCACTTCATGGGTGTCTGCCATTTCGGAGTTTTATTCAGATCATATTCAATTTTTTACGCCAAGTTAGGACTTTCCTTTTCTAAACGAAAATTATGTACGAATTAAATGTGTGCGATGAGAGTGAGTAGAGTTTAAATTTCCCTCGCGGACAATTTTTTACTACTGAACTAGCGCAATGGTGAAAGCGGGAAATCTCGTCAAGTTTCGATTCGTTCCCGTTTTTATTGAAAATGTAAAAGAAATACCACCACAACCTTAGCCATTCAAATTGAGAGCAATCGCTAGTCAGCGAAACAACGATTTTCCAATTTTAGTCGTGTGGAATTTGGTTTACACCGGCTTGTGGGGCTATCGTGTCTTGTCTCATTTCCCTGACGTTACAATTCGATCTTACCGATTGCATCTCTACCACAGCGTTCAAAACCTTTCGATGACAAGTGTTATGCCATATTTCGAAAACGGTATTAATAACTTCATGTGAAATTGTGCTTACAGTTGATTGTGTAGATCTCACTTCAGGTTTGTATCTTGTTTATTTTCCATTTTTTCTGTCCTGTGCGGATAAATTTGCATACATGTTGTTGATGGTTGAAAAGGAAATTTTAATTTTTAAGAATGTAGTTTTCCTAAACCCATTTTCATTTAAGATGACTCACAAATCTGCACTTTTCAGTGTTAAGTGGTTTTCGTTTAATGTTTTAGGAAGAGTTTGCTAACTTTTTCTCAGCTAAAAGATGAAAATTTATGTCTTCTAGTTTGTACTCGTTGTGAATGAATTATTTCCACTGGGGCTTCTTTTCTTTGTGCCTAGTAAATATTTGAAATCATGGTCCATATGACAGAAAAAATAAATAATTTATTTTTCGTCTTTTGAATGAAAGGCAAGCGTCATTATGGTGTAACCTGGTACAAGACTTTTAAATTGAAATCTCCCTGTACATAGGTGTGAAACTGTAGAATTGCTTGGATTTTAGTTACTGAGTTGTACTCAACATTTTAAGCCAGTTGGTTGAAAATTTTTCTCTTGATAAATTTAAAAATTTTTGTTTGCTAGAGCACTTATCACTTAGGTTGGCATGTGAAGTTGGTAGGGGAGAAATTGGAATTCAAATTTTATAATAAAGATTCTTCAATTTGATACAATCCTGGAATGAATAATATACAGTCCACACACATCTATGTTCTTGTAACTTCCTTTCATCATGATCTGCTTTTTCAATTGTTTTCTGTACTTTCCATGAACTCTGGGCAACCTTTTAGTGAAATGTGGCTTGCGTCAAGTCAAATAATTTACCACTCTTGTTATGGTCATTGAAACTGTAAGTGGGTGTGAATGCAGAAGTTGAAGGCTACTTTTGCTATTGAACAACTACACTTAACTTTGATAGAAGCTTACACAAGAAGAGATAGGACTGTTTGCAATTTATGCTATTTTTCAAGCTACATTGCCTATAGGTACAGTAATTTAATTGTGTAATCTTATTAGAATTGATGTTTACTTGATTAAAGTATGGGTGCATCTTTTATAATGATGGACTTCATGGAAATGTTTCTATGTATTTTTCTGTAAATGTGTGTATCTTGCATTGAAGATCAATGTCAAGGAAGGCAATTAAAAAAGCATCACTTGTGTATGAGTGCTATCTAGTGGTTAACCTCCTTACTAGCCTTTTAATTGTTTCACTCAGTTGGAGGGCTCCTTGGTAAAAAGTGCCAAGTGACTGCTGATCAATTGTGAGATCCTTCTTTCAAATTGTCTGGTATTTCTTGTGAAGTAAAGGGAGAAGTAAATGCACCACCTAAAACCATTTTGGGCTTTATCCTGATTATCCCTTTGATTTACATGCGTCTCTCAGTTTGATGTTGTTGTTGTTTTTTTAAATTAAATTGCATTTTCCCAAACAGGGCCAAACTTCTAAGGAGGCAGTATCATGTGGAAGAAGGAATTATTGCCTCTCACTGGTCTTGGCTTCAGTCGCAGATTATAAATGTTGAAAGGCAGATCAGGCGCTATGATGATCTATACAAAGGAGGAAGATTAAGAAAAGGCATGGTTAAACTTCAAGCTTGCACCACAAATGCAAACATAGCAAGAGGAAGTAATGATGTTGATGGAAATGGTATCATTAAGGGCATTAAAAACAGTGCTGTTTCTGTTTCTTTGGAGGTAGCAAAGTCTAAGCAGTATGTGGATCATGGTAAAGATTCACCCAAAGATCCAGAGAATCATGTACTGAATGGAGTAAAGCGACACCTTCTTGATAGTTCACTACTGAATGAGGAGGATGTCCCAATGAAGCGCTATAGGGCAGTCTTTGCAACAAATGACTCTACTGACAATAAAGTGTGTGGGTCTTTTTCGTCTGCTTCAAATGATGTTTTTCCACAATGTGCAAGGACTAGAGGAGTGTATCCTGTCAGGAAACGGCGCTTAGTGCATTTATCGCACATCCGGCAAAAGCCCAAACCTCATTCATTGCTCTGTGGCTGTGTAACTCCTACAACACCATGTTTGATGTGCTCAAACTCTTCACGAACATTACCCGTGGTCAGCTTCAGCCAGACAACACCTGAGAGGGTTGCTTCCTTGGATGGTTCATTTCACCCAGTCCTCTCCTTCTGTACAGGTAAATAGCTTAGTATGTAGTGCCAAAGAGATTGTTACATTTATTTTTCTTGATCAAGTAAACTTGAGATTTTTATTATCAACTGAAACTAAATCAAGACAAAGCTTTCAGCTGCTTCAGTTGTTTACTACTTAACAAATGTGTATGTGTTTAAGGTCAGAATTATCATAATAAGCTTGTGTGTTTTGGAAAACAATGTTCTATTGAGATATGTGCAGCAGGTAAGCAAGTTATGTCTATGTCTGGTCATTAAAGATGGTGAGTCCCCTTCAGAGGAAACCCAATTTAATAATTTTTACCCCCATGTTATAAATATAAACTTCCACACAGGTTCTTTGTAGTCATTTTACATTAAGCTCATAAGAATTTCACTGTAAATCAAACAATATCTTCAAGTGGATGTGATTTTTCTCACCACCTTTCCAGTAACATTGTATACATTGACATTGGAAGGAGAAATTCCTTTTTGTCAAAGTAATTTAAACAGAGTGCTTAAAACAAAATCATTCTTTGTTTTAAGTAGATATACCTCTTCAGCTGCACTTTGGAGCATTACTGCAGCGGGGTGGCTTTGAAAAGAGGACCAAACCACAAGTATTGCGCAGTACATCCCAGATTGTTGAGAAAAAGTAAGTATTTGTATCTGTAACACCTTTTGTGCGTGCATGGCAAATAATTCAACTGCCTCAGGTTGCTTTTTTAAATGGGCCATTTAATTGTGCCCACTTTTTATATTCAGTAGAATGGCCTCCAGAAGAAGTTCTAGAACTTAGCATCACAATTGCATTTATCAAAGCAGATGTATCTGTTTGTTGTTGCATTACTGCTAGTCATTTAATATATGGCAGAGAAATTAAGCGTTAAATCTGCTGGCTAGTAATTATCTACAAAATCTTAAGCTCACTTGATGAAAATGGTGTTTTTTAACAGTGACCTGTTTTTACCCAAATATTTTTTGGAATTTGAACTGTTTTTCAATGAAAAAGGTCTTGTGAACTTAACAGGGAGAATTTAAATTTTTGTGGCACTCAAGTGATGCAAAACCTGCCATTCTAGTTAAGCACCAAATAAGACTTTGTCATCACTAAAAATAGCAAAATATTTTCATCATTGTTGTGTTGTCAGCTGGCATAACATTTGTTCAGTTTGAATCCATTGTGTGGTCATAACTTTTACAAAAGCGGCAAATTCTATTTAACAAATTCCAAAAATAAATTTTAAGTGTGATATTAGGCAATCAACCAGAGCATTGAATTCTTATGTAGTTGTGTTTAAGACATGTTGTCATGATGAATTGAATAATCTTTTTTTAAATGCAAATTTTGACAGTATTTTGTGCAAATGATGTCACAGTATGACATCATCTAGCTTTTTTTCAAGGGAATCTGTTTCAGGATTTAAACTAGTTAAGGAACAAGCAGATATGGGATGAAATTCTTTCAAGTGTTACTTGGCTGTAGCTTTGCAAATTTTGTGATGCATTTTTCTGTAACCTATAACCTTGTGTGATTTTTTTTTTTTTTTTTCAGGAAAGCACCTGTAGTACCCAAAACAGGAAAGAGGCACGGACAGATGGCCAAGGGCACTGCATCATCTCTTCTGTCCTCTACTAGTAAGTTATTTTAACTCACTGATCTGTTGTTATTTCAAATTAACCCATAGTCATAATAAAATGGTCAGTCACAAAATGAATCCTCTTGCACCCAGTGGAATGAACAATAAAGGATGTGGAACTGGAAAACTACGCTTGTCCTAGCTCATCACTTGTCTGCTTGATATTTCATTGATATCATGAAACAGAGTTTGTATTTTTGAGAAGCAGACTTTCGTGACTTTGAAATAAAATTTTCTTGATTCATATGAGGGGTCTTTGGTGCTTTTGGAGTATGGACTTGTCATAGTATCTTTCAACTATACAATTATTGAGAAGATAACATTTAAACAGTAGGAGTCAAAAATGGTTGTGTGTTTTTAATTTTAATTTTGGTTATCTCAGAATTGCACAATCAGAAATATGAGAGGAAGAGAGGCTACTCTGTTTCCACACCAAAGAGTGCGTCAAGAGCTTCTGAGAGTAGGATCAGTCAGGCTGAAGGTGCCAGAAAGAAGCGAGCTGCTGCAATCAGTGCTGGTAAGAAATGTGAGGGAAGGAAGTAGATTTTAAGATAGCAGACCTAGTTTACATCTTTTAGGCATCCAATTTTTTCATGTGCATTTTAGCTTATGTTGAAAAAACCCGAGTTCCATCTGTGATTTCCTTTGACTCCCATCAATGACAAAGACAGAATTTCTCCTTTCAAAATCAGTATAATATCTAGCAGACAAGTAATGCAAACAAAGGAACATATCAATTAGGGGGTTATTATTTGATTCAATTGCTAATTTTCTTAACCAACATCATAAGAACTGTAAGGCAAATGAGATTTTGGGAGTTATGTAGTAACTGTTGGGTTTATTTACCTCCAACAGCTGCCCAGTTGCAGAAACGTGCAAGGAGCTTGTCACTTCCCACTGTGGTGTCCTCTCCTTCCACCCCGACTTCCACTCCCAGCCCTACCCCAAACCTCACTCAGTCTATGCCACCAGCCAGCCTCAGCTCCTTGTTAAAGAAGAAGAAAGGTAGCAATGCGTTTGATATTAACAACATTGTTATCCCATACTCCATGGCCTCTGCGACAAGAGTGGAAAAGCTTCAGTACAAAGAAATCCCAACTCCTAGCTGGCGTGTAAATGATGTGATATCTGAAGGTGACGAGCTGAAAATGGAGGTAACTTCCACTGATTATAATAAGATAAGCTTTCGTAAAAAAGAATTCATTCTTTTTTTGGGGGGGGGCTGGGGGAGGTAGATGACAATTCACTTCTGAGGGGGTGGATTTTAAGGTATGCATGATAAAGTTTTAGCATTGCTGTATGTTTATCTTGAAACAGTGCTTCTGCAGATTTGTTTGGTTTTTTTTCTTTCAACAATCTCCCTACCATCTCTTCAGAAGTTAAATATTGTAACAAGCTTACAAAGAGTTGAGCCTGCAATCCCTTTGAACAGTGTGGTGTTTTTCTCTCTCTCTCTCTTGTGGTTTAATCATTCTACGTGATGTAGCTTTTTAGAAACTGTAGGTTACAATTGATAACTTATTATAGAATTGGGATGTTTTAGAATGTTCATATTGATCTTTAAGCCGATTGCTTCTTTTCCACAGGTGGATCATGATCAGACTGAAAAGGAGGAAACAGAAGATACAACAGATGATGTGTATATCTCAAGACATCGTCTCTGTGAGGAGCAAGAACGTAAACGGTTTCTGGGACTGATCAAAAAGAAAAGGAAGCGCACCTCAAGGCAAAGCAGTGAAATCAGCTTTTCAGATCCACAATCCCCTCTAGGGTACCCAGACAGCCAGGGAGGAACCCCTCCCGGGACACCTATATGCAGCACGCCATTACCGACAGTGACTGGAAACTCTCTTCCACATTCAAACTCTTTTCCTGCCGCGATACCCTACCCTCCTGCATCGTCTTTGTCCCCATCTGCAACTACCACACCCACGCCTACACTGGTATCATCCATGGAGAAATTCCATCGCTCTTTCTCGGACTCTAAGCTTCCGCATCGAAGGTCTTCTTCGACCGAAAGGTCTGAAAAATCTTTGAATGAGGAAGATGTTTGGCCACCTGTGCCCCCATGGCCGGATAGAACGTTTCCGTTGTCCGAATCGGATTTCTCTTCGCTCAAACTGCCCACACCACTTCCGACACCTGCATCTTCTGTACCTGCGTCTCCTTCGGCCTCATCACCCGGTAGCCCGATGTGCTCTCCATTAGCAAGCCCGGCTTCTGACGCAAGTAGCGAGAAGAACGAGTGGACAGTCAAGCTTGTTACAGATCAGGGGTCGAGTAGCGACACTGGCGGAGCACCTCGAAAAGGAATTGTTTTAAAACTAGCAAAAAGATAATAGAATAAAGAAATCGTAGAAGTGGATTTTAAGAGTAAAAAGAGCTTTTCCAGGCAGTTAGCTTCCTTAGATGTCAAGAAAGGGCTTTGGTTAAAAAAAATGTATATATTTTTGGTTGGGAATACGGTTTGAAGTGCTGGTTGTGTGAAACGGAGAGCCAACTCCTGAAAAGAAAGTTGCGAAAGAAAGTAAAGAGATTCTTAGAGCAAGCGTGTTATCGTAGGCGCAGTAAGGTTTTGTTGGTTCCCCTTTAGTTGCTCTTTCTTGATTAAGGTGTAGTTTGTTGTCTGTTGCTCCCGGATGGGTGTGTTTAAAGTTCAAACCTCGATTTTTGACACTATAACAGTCTAAGAGTGATTGAAGAATCGAAAACAGGGGGAAAAAGTAAAGAAATAAAAAGAAAAACGAAAAAAGTCAAAGTGGGTATAATGCATGTACCTTATACGCAAGCATTCTTTCGTCGAGAGAGAATTTTTCTTCTCACAAGTCACGTTTGTATATAGCCTACATATTGCGCTCAAATAAAACACTTGTATTTTATGAGTTTTAAAACACTGTGTATATTAATAACATTGCCATAGATTTGTAGAGGTTTGGTTACAACAGAAATAACAACTTTGTGAATAAATTGATTTATACTATGGGCTTGGTTTGTTTTAGTACTGGCTGCGGCGTTGAATTAACTTGCTTGTGCATGTATTGCTAGTCAATTAGAATAAGATTTGATCGTCACTGTTCTAATCAGCATTTTCACACCTGTCAGAAAAGTAGCTTTGGTTAAAATAGGCTAGTTTGTGTCTGAAATGGTCGAAGATGGGAACGATTCTGACGGATTGCAAACTTTAAACTGAGAAATGGAGTTAGGTTGAGTTTCCATTATTTGAAAACGGATTTTATCTCCTTGAGACACCATGAAGAGGCCACGCAACAGATAAGCTGTTATTTTCGAGTCCGCCGAGCATGTGTAATCCACTTTATTTGTCTCGCTTTAATATTTCACACTCTCTCTGTCCTCTACTATCGTGGTAGTGTTACATAATCTCAAACAAGTTGCTGTAATTGTAGCCCTTGGATAAGGCTAAAACTTATCGTGATTTAAAGCTTGTCTGAATACTACTGTTGTGTTGGTATACAGTCGTAACGCGTTTTCCGGCAAAGTTAAGAATTGATCTCTTGACTCATCCGAGAAACAACAGATCGTCTTGACAGACTTATTATCTTGCAACGATTGATTGACTTCGAAACATAACGCAATTATGGTTTTGTTAGACGAATGATGTTGGGGTCGATATTGAACGGGTTATTAAACGCTTCAAAGTCTTGCCTATCACCTGATGAACACGTGAGCAGTATAATAAAGAAGCTGGAGAGCGCTTTGATTTCTGCTGCCTACGGGTGGTCAAATTCAAGCAGTACAGGGTCCATAATTTCCGTGATTTGTTAAACAGAACTTTGATCCATGAATCCTATTTTGGCGGGTTTTCGCAAAACTTTGAGCCCGATAGAATTGAATACTAGTAACTATGTTGCAAAGTAGTATTTTCCAAAATTGGAAAAACCACTTAATCTTGTGTTCTCGTAGTCCACCTCAGAATATTACACGTGTACAACTCGTGAGAGATTTCCATCGTGATATCCCTAGTTCTCCTCTTTGCAGGTTACCATTGTTTTTTAACCCTTTAAACTCTCAAGATCTGATCTTTAATTCTCCCCTCTAGCTGCTACACATTTACTTGTCAATTAGTAATGAGAACTTGGTGCTAGGTCAAGATAGTAGCTTCTACCTGAAAAGTTTGAATATTCTCATTACCTGTTTGCTGGATAATGTATGGATATTATAGGGAGAAATTTCATGTCGATCACTTCTGGGAGTTCAAGGGTTAACGATGAACCGTAAGAAAAATCGAGCTGTAAACGAGTGCGTCTGTGTGTGTTTTTACTCATTAACTTAATCTTCCCATTTTCCATTATTTTGAATTTCGAGCGGAAAACTTTTGGTCCAAAAGTTTTTCGAACATTTTTCGCACTTTGAACATTTAATCTAGAGAAGTGGCAAATGTAGGAATGTCTACATAGCTGTATCAAAGTTTATTTTCACTGTGTACATGAAAAGATATCAACTTCAAACTTCAGAGGTTACTTATGTAACATTTGGCATTGTTCAGTTCTCTGTGCGGTCTAGTTTAACTGCATGCACTGTCAAAGTCTAATTTGACGCTTTAGAAGTGTCCCAAATTTGAAAAAAAAAGTGTATCTCGAAAAGAAATCCTGATAATTCAAAATTCTTCCGTTTGGAGATCATAGAATTTGTTCCAAAGATCAAAAGCCACACAAAAATTAAGACAATTAAAAGCGTTTTGCACTCATTTATGGTGGAGGAAAAAAATTTGATCACCGACTAACCAGAGCTTTTCGTGAAATTAAATGAGGTTTTCTACTGATTTTTAGAATTACCAGTATCGTGTTATCATCGCTTTTTTACTTGTGACTGTAATCACTTAAGTGTAATCGTCTCAGATCTTATTCTTCGCTTTCAACACGCGACAATTAGCGTAATACCTTATGGTTTACAAATCAAGCTGTTTGAAGGTAGTTTGCCTTAACCCTTTCACTCTTATGAGTGACCAAGACAGAATTTCTCCTTACAATATCTACACAATATCAAGCAGGTAAGTGATGAGAATAAAGAAAAATATCAATTTGGGGATTATTAATTGATCCAGGACGAAACACGTTCTTCAAACTAACAACACAAAAATAATATAACCGACTCCCAGGAGAATTATTAATGAGATCTGGGAGCGGAAAGGTTAGGTTTGGGGAATTGAAAATGAGCACGGAAACGGGTAGAAGTCTTAATATTCATCACGATTCAGACTTTCTCGTTAACAGGTAGGTCATTTCGATTTAACGCAGAATTAGTGTGATGAGCTTTACTAATCAACCGCGCGTAGAGAAAAAGAGTTGCGAACAGGTGTGATCATCGATAACCTCACATGTGCTATCGCCGCAAAAATTTACTCAAGGCTATTGATCGCTAAAAGGACACGTTATCTTTATGCAGAAAACAATGAAATTTCTAGGAACGTAGAATGATTTTATTCGCTTTCAAAAGCAAACAACGTGCGTTTATTTTAGTGGTTGGATCGCATACACCTTACGCGGTTAGAAGGTAAACACAGCTGTGAACTGAACTTTCTCCGTTACTGAAAGAGCAAGAAAGTGATAGAAAGTCGTTTAGCTCAGATTCACTAACTACACAATGCGGATGAACGCGATTAGAGAAATGTTTATGCTTCTAGCATATCTTCTGGTCTATTTTTATTACACTTGTGGCGAAGAATCTATAGGAGAAGGAAAAAATGGGAAAAGCGGTCGAAAAATTCTGGTATTTGGTGGGAATGGGTTCATTGGAAGCGAAGCTGTACGGAGACTTTTAGACAAAGGAGATGAGATCACCATTGTGAATCGTGGGAATTGGTACTTTGATTCTGACCAGCGAATCAAACCATTTGTAAAAGAGCATTTTATTTGTGATAGAGACATGCGAATGAGAACTGAATGCAAGGAGATTTTAACTTCCGGTTATTACGATGCTGTAATCGATTTCAGTTCATACAACGCAAGACAATTAAAACAGGTGGTCGAAATACTGCATGATCGTGTCGGTCTTTACGTGTACATCAGCACCGATTCTATCTATGAAGTCTGCGAGAAAACGCACTCCGGGCCCAGTGTTGAAGAGGATGCCGTGCGACCGAAGAACAGGAAAAAACGCTTGCAACTTAAGAGAGAAGAAGGCTATGCGCATGACAAGTTGGCTTGCGAGGAGGTACTCGAGGAACAGAGAAAGTCTAGTGGATTCCCGTATGTGGCTTTGCGACTCCCGGATGTTATTGGACCACGTGATAATTCCTTCCGGTTTTGGACCTACCAGTTGTGGATACGCATCCATAAAGACATCAAACACCCGGTACATATGCCCAGCAGTGTGTCCGACACAAAATTTAGCCTTATACATGTGGAAGACGCCGCCAAAGCGATTGAGAAAGTATTGGATGTCGGTCCCGCTGTACACAATCAAGCCATCAATGTGGCGTTTGATGAGCATTTTACATTGAAAAAACTTCTCCGAGACATGGCAGATAAAATGAACATTGACCAGCTGGAATTCATCTCTCAAGATGAGGAAACGTGGTATTCTTATCCTACTGTTACCAAAGGTCCCCTAGATATCAGTAAGGCTAAGCTCTTACTCGGCTGGGAGCCTATGACCTGGGAAAGGGCTTTGTACTCGCTGATATTTTTCTTCGAGGGTGCCATGACTGACGCAAAGTTTCTTAGGGAAAGAGAGGTTCTCCTGGCTGACGTCTTTGAAAATATTATTCCGGAGGAACTTTATGAAACCGCCCTAAAGAAACTGGTTTCAATGTATGGCAAGGATGTGCTGGAAGGGGTAGCTATGGACATGGGCTTCGATGGAACCCCTGAAATAGAAGGCGAGATACATCTTCAGAATTCAAGCTCTGTGCATGATCAGAAATCAGCAGAAACGGGAACGAAGGCTCAATCACCGGCTGACAATGAGGATGTTGAGGAGATTGTGGCTGATGTAGATTCTGATAGCGAGGCTGAATTAGTGTCAGAAAACAGCAAAACTACCGAAATTCATTCTGATGAACTATAGATAGTCTATTAGAACGCTCTAATATTTTTTTCCTGTGAAATACGAAGGAACTGTATTCATTTTGAACCGAAAATATTTCGGACACTAGATAAATTAGAAAAATTATTTCCTGAAAATTATGCACGCGACGGGGGCTTATAAACAAACAAACAAAAAATAATAATAACGCAGTCACTTCTATATGAAAGGCAACCTGAAAGCAAAACCTTCTTGTTTTTTGTTTGAGTATACATTATGAAAGGCTGTTAGTTTTTGAGCACTGATAAAAGTTAACTCAGACGGCAAGAGGGACAATCATTTCTACTGAAGAAATTAATAAACTTTAATCATGAACACGGACAAGCATTCTTACTTATAAAGCCGTATTACTGTGATGAAGTAGGAGAAAATGGGGGGGGGGGGGAGATGATTGGGGAGATGCTGCTGCCAACCACTGGCTTTTACACCCTAGTCCCATCCCCTCCTCCCAGGATTCATTCGACTGGAACAATTTCTCTAAAATATGTCAGAGGCAGGTACAAAGGACTTGTGAAAATTCCAGCACAACCCAAATGCTGTAAATGTGTCTTAAAATTTCCTCAAAAAAAAAAAGAAACGACAAACAAATCAATAAGTTGTCATTTCTAGGTGTCATAAAATTCGTTGTAAGACCATGAAAGTCTTACTCGTGATTACCAATCAAGGTACAGCCTCGATCCCCTGAACACACAAGCGAGGTAGTATCCAGAACACCAAGCGGTCGCTGTGAATCTCCCAGCCTGCATAGCGTTGTCCCTCCTCGCCGTCCATCTTGGAGAGTATTACGGAGCGTGGCTTAATCGGCAAAGAAGTTATCCTAAAAGATGTTTTCTTGCAGTAAATTTACCTCCCCAGTCGCTAGGAGTATTGTAAGTAAAAAATTGGTGAGATTTTGCAGAGTTTATGGTGTAAATTTACGAAAATACACTAATATTTGTAGGTTGGCAATGGTCGCGCACTATCGCGGCCGCTCTCTACGGCCATTCGTCCCCAGTCACAAGCTTTGGCAATGGTATGTATCCCTTAAAAGTGCTTGAGGTTAAACTAAACAACTTTAAAAACGCCAAGTAAATGTTAATTTCACCCAGGGTCATTTTTTTATCGTTGTGTTGAGCAGATTTGCCGTTTAACGTATTAACCGGCACGGCTTGTGCAACTGGTCGCTGATTTTGCACGTGTAATACTAGGTTTAGACGTCATGAAATGTTGGAATGTTCACCGGGAAACTATAGGAGCCTCGTAGTGTAGGAAATCGTCTTTAAGGAATGTTATAGCTTGCTTAGTCTAGTCTCTGCCACCCTTGGACCAGCATTTTCGCCGTTTAGCCTTGGGGGTGGATTCCGAGAGAATCCAATATAGGATTTAATGTTGAACTCTTGATTCCAGTGTTCAAACGAATATTTATAAGGCAAGCAAGATTATATGAAATGAATTACTCAGTTTAAACAGGAAAACGTATTCCCAAAGAAAATTGACAATTGACTTTCACAGAAAAGTGAGCAATTTTATATATTTTTTGAAATGTACAAAAAGTGTGTAAAGTTTCTGTGTTGATCTTAAGATAAAGAAGATTTTTTTTACATTCCATTTGTTACTTTTATTGCAATTTTGGAGTTGATTAGTCTTTTTGGTTTGTTTCAGAATGTTCAATCCACGCCAAAGTAAGTATGGCTTGTTCTTAACCCTTTTACTTCTAGTAGAAATTCTTGCAATAATATCCATGCATTTTTCAGCAAACAGGCAATGAGAATATTGAAACTTATCAGGTAGAAACAGCTATCTTGATCCAGCACCAAGTTCTCATAACTAATTTACAAGCAAATGTGAATCAGCTTGAAGGGAGAATTAACTGTCAGATTTTGGGATTTAAAAGGTGAAAGTAATTGTGTAGGCAAGTGACTGCTGGTTGATCAGTTTTCAGCTGAGGTTTTCCTCCATGTAGCAGGCACCCTCAAAATTCTGTCTACTTTTGTTATGTATTTTTACTTTTATCATGATTTGGAAGTGAATGATCTGAAAATTGCCAAACTGCTTTGCAGAAATCAATGTTGTCATTTTGACCAGACAAAAAAAATGTGGCTTGAGTTAGAATATCAGATTATCAGTTCTCTTAACTAATGATACCTTATTGTTGTGTGGAAAAATTTGGGTTTTTGTTTTGGAAGTGAATTATTCTAGATGATAAGGTGTCACATTTTGCCTTACTGTAACTTTTTGCTTTCAGGAATATCTTTAATTTGTCTCGTGCTGTCGTGTCAAGTCATTTTCCTAGTAAGTTTGGCTGTAGTGTAATATTGTGTTGACTTTAAATAAATGGAGCAATACATCCAGTCTTCTCTCTTAGAGATAACCACCTATTTCCTTGTGAGCAGATTGTATCTTTAATTATGTCCTGTCTCAAGACAAAACTATTCTTGACTTCTGTTGTTTATTCATAACAATTGTTGCCTTATTGTGCAATTTTCAGGTATCCAAAAAGATAATGTTCAAATGAAGGTGAGTCAAGGACTGGTTTTCTCCAAGAGAGGTCATAACTGAAAACCCTTGAAGTAACTCTCTCAAGTCATTTTTGAAAGTTTGTAAAAAACTGACTTTGGTTTGTGGCATTCAGTTTGCTGTGGCAATTAGGAGTTCCTCTTCCTAGAGATGCAGTTTTTTATGTAGTAATACCATCTAGCTGAAGTGTCAGCTTCCCAGTTTCTTAGTAATTCTTTTGTTGGAGAAGATTTAAAAGACACTTCGTGATTTTAGTTACTGATTAACCATTCTGGCATGACTATGTGCAACAGTACATGTAAACAATGCTTTTTTGGTACAATTTTTGTATATGTTGATATATTTTTCTTTTCTTTTTCTTTTTTCAGGCTTTCCCTTCCTCTCCCATGTTATCTGTGGCCTGCCGAGGCTTTCAGACAAGTTCTCAGGTACAGGATGTTGATTCTGCTGCTAAATTCATTGGTGCTGGCGCAGCTACTGTCGGTGTTGCAGGTCAGTCAATTACTTGAAGAGTTAAACCTTTGCAACTTAGGAAAGGTAGGGTAATAAAAAAACTGACATGAAAGCAGAAGCCCATTTGGTAACACTCTGACACTATGGTAATTGCACTACTAAGTGCTGAGCAGCTGTAGAGCAAGCTTGAATTCAATCATGCCAGTGTCTTGGGAAAGGATGGCTGGAAATATTTTATGTGGCATATTTCATTTGCTTGCTTGAAATTTAAAATTTTGTTTCCTCTTTTCAAATTGTCTTCTGACTTTGAATTTGTTTTTCTTATTCTTCAGGTAGTGGAGCTGGTATTGGTACAGTGTTTGGCAGTCTGATCATCGGTTATGCCAGGAATCCTTCCCTGAAGCAACAGCTCTTCTCATATGCCATTCTTGGCTTTGCTTTGTCTGAAGCTATGGGTCTTTTCTGCTTGATGATGGCATTTTTAATCCTGTTTGCCTTGTAAACTGTATACCCAATCTAGAAGTGATGAATTCCTGCCATTATTTTTAGTGAATGGCTTTCTGGAAGGGCTGTTGTGTGTATGTGCTAATTTTATTTTGTGAACAAATAACTGTGATGGTCTGAAATAAAGCACCTTGTGTAACCTTTTTTGTGGCTTATTGCACTGTTATTAAGGCAAATACTTGGATCATCCCAGATTTAGTCCTGTAATGTCTTGCAAATCTCCCAAACAGATTGCATGCAAATTGACATAACTATCATTTCTAGAGACCATTTTTTAATTTTATGCAGTCAAAAGGTGACTGCTAAAAAAGTAACTGGGAGCCCCGAAAGTTTTGGGTGGTTCAACAATAATTTGCACAGGAGTGTGGCAAGATGTGAGTTACTCTACCTTATCGGTTTTTCTGTAAGCTTGACTGCATTACATGGTTAGGGTTAATGAAGGCCCTATTTTAGCAAAGTTCCTTTTTTCATAGAATCGAGAATTCAATCAGGGTAGAAAAAAAAAACCATAAGGGTTTGTGCAAGTTTTCATGTACAAACATTGTGGAGGTGTGGGACTAGGATTGGCAACATGAAAATCTGATTTCTTTATATGAGTGAACCATTTAATAAAAAAGGCAATAAACTAGAGAACTAGTTTTTATTAAACTTTTCCCATTTAACAAAATAGAAGGCAATAAACTAGACAACTAGAGCTAACATTATTAATAACAATACTCACTCCTGCAAGATGCTTTACTTTACTAATCCTACTTTAGTTAAACTAAACAAACTGCCCTGAAACAGAATCTAGTTAGGTTTGAAAGTTATCAAAAAAAATATGAAATTTAACTGACCCAAGATGATAGTAATTCTGATCCATTATCAAGTGGCAGATACTTTTCAACAATAAAAATGTTTCTTTTTTAAGAGCCTCAAGGCACCCTACAATTATTATTATAAGAAATCCAAATATTATTACAACATAATGCTCCTATTTTTTTGAGAGTTCAGAAGATGTGTATCATAATGCTACAATTTCAACATAATTTCTTTGTGCAGTTCATGATTAATTACAAATTATTCTTTAAGAGATACAATTATTAAAAATTCCAAAACTTTACCAACCTCAGATTATAATTACAAACCATTAAAAGAACCAGGGCCTGTTTCACAATACAAAATTTTTTTCTGGACAGGTATTCTGAAATCATGGTACACACTAATATAAAGCCAAATGAGTACCCAGTACTTCAATCCATCTTAGACTGTATCCAAACCCCTGGACTCAATACTTCTAAGGAAGTGTTTCCTATCTTTTACTACAAATTATGTCTAATAGCAACATTCCTATAAAAGTGTTTTTCAAATTTACTACAAATTATGTGTAATAACAATCTCATAAAAATCAGATATATCATCATAAAGAAGGATCTGCAAAGAATTTTAAGTGTTTGATGAACTCACTGAGACAATTCACAGACCTTGATCAACTCTTCTTTATTCTCCCCTTCATATTTAGGGATGAAGTTTTTGATAAATTCAACCACCAAGTCTCCAGGCAATGCATTGCTCAAATTGAATTGAGAATGTGTTTCCAAAGCATCGTACAGTTTTAATGTGAGCAGATTGAGTGAAACCTGACAGGACATGGGGATTTGTTTTGTTATTTTTCGGTCTATTTCATACTCTGGCACATCAGTAATAGTTTTGGTTTGCAATGATTTTCTTATATTTTCAATTGTATCCATTTCCTCCAGTGTTAAAATCTCTTTAAAATGTTTCTGAGTTGCAATGCCAACTACCCTTACCTCACCATCTACCCAGGACAGAACTGGACCCCCTGAATTGCCAGAATTCAGTGAGCAGTTCAATACTGCCTTTGAATGGCCTGATAGGGTCCTCTTTGAACCAGAAACATTTCCATTCACAAAAAGAGCAGTTTCTTCAGTGTGACTCATGGGATAACCAAAAGAAAATATCTGCATTCCTGGCAGCAATGACTGAGTTGACAACTGCAATGGAGAAATTCCGCTTTGATGTAAATTGAGATCTGGACAATACAGTAATGCAAGATCCTTACCAGGATCACTGTGAACAACCTCACAGTGTAATTCACCAATGGCTGCATTGGAAATGCGAATTTCAAAGCCTTTTTTTTATTTAGACAGGTTTCAATCACATGCCTGTTGGTAAGTATAAAGTGGTCACTGATAACAAATCCAGAACCATGCTCAATTTCAACATTGGTAGTGGCAATCTCATATTTCCTTAGAATACATTCTCTCTGTTCATCAACACTTTTCTTCATTTCATCAGATATGTGTCCCTTTTCTGGATACTTTTCAAGCAACTTTTTGGCATCAAAATAATCCAGAGATTGTTTTATGTCAAAAATATCAAAAGTTTGGAAGAACTTTGGCATTCCACTCTGATCCTCCTTTGTGGGTAATACATCACTATCCCTAGGAATGGCACTAGCAAAACAATCTCTAACACGGCGCTCTGCCTCTTCTTGAGAATATTTATGAACTGGTAGCCTGGATTTTTCACGGTTACAAAAGTTCTGATACTCTTTCTCTAAATCTGCCCTGTGTCTTTCAATTGAATTCTTCAGCTCCTCAGAACCAGGTCCTTCAGCAGGGTATTTGATAACCTCTTGCAGCAATTTGATATCATTCGAGCAAAGTAAATTATAAAGTTTAAAAATACAGAACTCATTATAATAAAATGCATCACGACAACTGTAGCAACTATTATTACTACTAAGCGTGATCTTCCCATGATCAGCAACAGAGTAACATTTCTTTAAACTTTCCAGTGCTTCTTTATGACTACAATTGTTGAGAGTGCCAGGAGAAGCGAGAGCATCATAGTACTTCTTTTGAATTTCAGCCCTGTGTGAACGGAGTTTCTCATCTATGCTGTTGCTTTGGTCACTAAATACTTCAATGGCTGTTCTATCCCAGCGATCAACAACATCTTTAATGTCCTTAATGGTGAAAGGTTCAGGACCTTGAAAAGAGCATACATCCCCTGGAAAGTTCCCAGCATAGCAATCTCTAACTCGGTGCTGTGCAACAGGCCAGGAATACATTTTTCTTCCATTTGGGTTAATTCTAGCTTCCTCCAACTCTCTTTCAACGTCAGCTCTTCGTTTATCAATCAACTCTCTCGTCTTCTCCGAGCCGGGTCCCTCTCTGGGGTAAATTTCAACGTAGGGCATGTTCTCATACTTATCCATTGCGTTGTAAATATCAACGATGCTGTATGTTTCGGATTTGGCTGGAGAAAATTCTGTGTTCGCTACTCCTATTTGATGCACATAACATCCCCGAAATAGTTTCTGTGCTCTTATGCGATCATATCTGCGTGTTTCTGGTTTGCCGTAAATCTTAACCTTCACACAGGCATCCAAAACTTTCCTTCCTTTGTTTCCTAGCACATCATTGTTGTACACTCTTGGAAATTCTGTGTCTGGTCGAGATTGAGAGGAGAGATGACTATTCATTGTAACGAGCTCTACACCTCAGTGAGAGTTTTATCTCATAATCTTTGTCGTGGTAACAAAGTAGGCAAATAAAAAGAAGCAACAGCGTAGAAGTGTACTACTGCTGTCACGGGTTTTGCTCTTAGTATCTTGTGAATGGTGCAATAACTTAGTAGCCGCGTAATAAATGGATTCCTAATCCCCAGGGCGCGCTCATTCACAGTGATGTTAAAAAAAAAAAAACAAAACATATGAAACTGGTCCATAGGTATGAAAGGCTCCTTTAAGTAACATTGTAATTTCAAGCTATCTTTTCCTTTTGTAGTTGGCTTTGAAATTCTCAGAGTGGTAGGATTTCTTACAAATGTTTAAAAATACTTATGATAATGTCGTGAATATATTCACCACATTTTAGGGTAAAGGACTTGATGCATACTTAAGAAACCCTCAGCTGTAATAAAACATGATATTGTCAAATCATTGGCCTACCCCTGATTCCCCCCCCCCCCACAAAAACACACACACACACACACACACACACACACACACACACACACACACACACACACACACACACACATCCTCTTGGCAAGGTGTGGAAAAGTATTACAAACCCAAAATGACCAAAATGGCCAGTTATAATAATAGTTAATAATAATAATAATAATAATAATTAGTTACCTCTAAGCTTGGAAAGAGGAGATTGATGAAAGCAAATTTGCATTAACAAGTCAATTACTCATAGACAGGTATATCTTGTTTGAATATAAACTTTAAATTTAGATTTTGAAATTATGAAAATAATCTTCAACTATTTTATGAAATAACTGAGAAACTGCAAGTGCCTTATGGTAAAAAACATATCATTTATTGCACCAGTAGACCCATAGAGTATTTAAGTTTATTTCAAAAAGCAATAGAGTGCAGTTTCTATCAGTTTACCAGCATAATAACCCACTTGGGATGCTAGGGAAACTTGAAAAAAGTTTGTAAATCACTCACCTCTGCCTCATATCTACAAACTTTTCTTGTGTTCTGTCAGCATCCTGCATGGGTTATTACACTGGTAAACCAATGAAAGGTGCAGTCTATTGCTTAGTGATACTAAAGCTGAGTTACAAAAAAAACAAAAGACTAGAACCAAATATTACAAGTGAATAAAAACAAAATTAATATAGTTCAAGTATGAGAACATTACAATTTACGCATCAAAACTGCAGTTCTTAACGGTAGCCTTGATAAAAAAAGATTAAAAATCAACCAACCACTGATATACATCCATCTAAAATACATCTAAAGGTTAAAAAAAAAGAATAATGAAATGCTTAAGATATGCATAGGCTAAATTACACTTGTCTAGAGCCATGCTCTAGTGGAACCTAAGTGGTAGAGGAGATTAACTTTATTTCTCAGAGACTTTTATAACTGCTTTCATAATAGCTTTTAAGAGCTGAGCAACACCAGATTATTTAGTAGGTGCCTCACAGCACCTAACAATTATTTCAAGAGCAAAACTTTGCATATATGATGAAATAAAAACAAAAAATTGAGAAGTCCAAGTTAAATTTATCTCTACAAAATGGTAGCCCTTTTTGGTGATACCAAAATTTCTTTAAAGTTTTTGTCCTCCTTTTGCTAAATTTAACAAACTTCTCTGAAACAGAGTCTTTTTAACTATGAGAGTTCTCAAAAAATTGAGACTTCATCTACCACAGATGATAGAAATTCTGAACCACTATCAGGTGGCAGATACTACTTTACATTAAAAACAGTTATGTTTTAAGAGCCCCAAGATATCTCACAATTATTTTAAGAAATCCAAACAACACTATCACTACATAATACTCACTCTAAATTGATGATAGTTTGAGAAAATCAGCAATGAAAAATGATAATCCATTATCACAAAGTTCATAGTTTCTTCATACAGTTCATTATTGCTTAACCCTTTAACTCCCTGGATCTCATCAGTAATTCTCTTTACTGTCTTCAATAAAGTTCTTGCAATTTTAGTTTGGAGAATTTCTGGTATTGGATCAATTTCTAATTCCCTGATTGATATTTTCTTTATTCTCATCACTTGTCTGATTGATATTGTATGGATATTGTTTGGAGAAATTCTGTCTTGGTCACTCATGGGAGTTAAAGGGTTAATTAAACAAATTTCTCTTTGAGCAAGATGATTATTAAAAAATTAACAAACTTTACCAAATGCCAAGAATAGTTATGAACCATTAAAAGTAGCAGGACCTGTTTAACAATACAGGCATTTCTAACAGTTATTCTGAACTCATAGCACACCTAATGTCACAATTCTGCGATCCATCTTAGACCTAATCTCAACCCCTAGACTAAATATTCCTAAAAAAGTGTTTCTCATTTTTTACTACAAATTATGTTCCACGACAACAATCTTAAAAAAACTTAGATATACAGTCATAAAGGATCCATGTTGAATATCAAATGTTTGATTGATTCACTGAGACAATTCAACAACCTTGATCAACTCTTCTTTATGCTCTCCATTGTATTCAGGGATGAAGTTTTTTATAAACTCAACCACCAAATCTCCAGGTAATGCATTGCTTAAATTGAATTGAGAATGTGTTTTCAAAGCATCGTACAGTTTTAATGTCAGCAGATGCAGTGAAACATGACAGGACTTGGGGATTTCTTCAATAGGGGTTCCACGAGAGAGGAAATTTAGATCACGTTCTTTCACATCAGAAATAGTGTGGGTTTGCAATGATTTTCTAATATTTTCAATTGCATTCATTTCATCCAGTGTTAAAATCTCTTTAAAATGTTTCTGAGTTGTGATGCCAACTACCCTTACCTCACCATCTACCCAGGACAGAACTGGACCTCCTGAATTTCCAAAATTCAGTGAGCAGTTCAATACCGCCTTTGAATAACCTGATAGGGTCCTCTTTGAACCAGAGACATTTCCATTCACAAAAAGAGCAGTTTCTTCAGTGTGACTCATGGGATAACCAAAAGAAAATATCTGCATTCCTGGCAGCAATGGCTGGGTTGACAACTGCAATGGACAAATTCCACTTCCTTGTAAATTAAGATCTGGACAATACAGTAATGCCAAATCTTTACCTGGATCAACATGAGTAACCTTACAAGACAGTTCACCAATGGATGCATTGGAAAAGCGAATTTCATAACTATGTTCATCATCTAGATAGGTTTCAATCACATGCCTGTTAGTAAGTACAAAGTGATCTTGGATGATAAATCCAGAACCATGCTCAATTTCATTAATAGCAGTGGCTTCCTTGTACTCACATTCAATGCTAGCTCTGTTTTCTTCAATCTTTCTTTTTAATTCATCAGTAATATGTTTTTTGTCTGGATACCTTTCCAGAATTAATTTTCTGTCAAAATAATCAAGAGATGTTTTTATGTCAAATATATCAAAAGTTTGGTAAATCCTTGGCATTCCAACCTGATCTTTCTTTTGGGGAAATAAGTCAACATCGCCAGTAAAGGCACTGGCATAACAATCTCTAACTCGGCGCTCCGCCTCACTACGCGAATACTTGCAAGCTTGTGACCTGGATTCACCACCCTTAAGAGAGTTCTCGTACTCCTCTTTCAAGTCAGCTCTGTGTGCATCAATTGATCTCTTTAGTTCATCAGATCCAGGTCCTTGTTCAGGGTATTTGTGAAGCTGCTCCATTTTATTGTCACGTTTGCAAAGAGCATCACGAATGTCAAAAATACACATCAAACGATCAGGATCATTTGCACATGCGCCGCAACCATAACAATCAGGGTATATGGGACTATCTATACCACAGTAACATTTTTGCAAAAGTTGCTGTGCCTCTTCTCTGGTATATTTGTGGCAAGTGCCAGTAGAAGCATTAAATTCATTACATTTGGTTTCCACATCAGCTCTAAATTCACTGATTTGCTCATACATGCCTCTATTCGAGTAACAGCATGTTTCCAGACTCCTTTCATCAAAGTCATTAACTGTATCATAAATGTCCTTAATACTGAAAGATTCCCCAATGGTACATAGTAAGCATTCGTTCGATGGAAAGTTTCCTGCATACAATCTTTCACTCGGCGCTGGGCAACAGCCAAAGAATATTTCTGTCTTCCATCTGGATTAGCTTTGGCTTCCTTCCACTCTCTTTCCACGTCAGCTCTTCTTTTGTCAATCAACTTTCTTATCTCATCAGAGCCGGTTTCTCTTTTTGGGTATTTCTCGACGTAAGGCAAGTTATCACACTTAACAAGTGCGTTGTGAATGTCAACAATGGTGTACGCTTTCGCATCTTCATCGAAGTCGATCCAAACATGTGGTGACCCTAGTCCCTCCTGCCTAACATAACAATCGTAAAATCGATTCGAGGCTTTGCATTTGTCATATCTCCGAACTTCTGGTTTGCCGTAAATCTTGACTTTCACACAAGCATTCAGCGCTTTTATTCCTTCGCTACCCAATACATCACCGAAAGGAAAGTTGTTAAAAGCGATTTTTCGTTGACAAGTGCAGTGGTCACTCATTTTGGCTGGGTTTGTGAAAGAATGAAGGTCTGCTCTCCTTCGTTCCTTTATTTTGGCTATAGCTAGATCGCAGGTTTGCATTCACCATCGTCACTTTCCTTTTTCCTCTTCCTTCGAAAATGGTGCTATTCCTTGGTAAATGAATTAAGGGGGTAAGTTCCTAGAGAAACTGTGGTGCTACGTCGGTGGGAGGGTATGGCAGGTAATTTAGAGTTAACAACTGGGTTGAAAACGTAAATTGGCCACCGTAAAGAGTGAAAAAGCTGACCTTTAAGCGGAGAGTTACTACGTCACGGGCGACGAGCTGGGAAAGAAGAAAAGACAGAAATACGAGTGGTCAGCAGGGAAACAAATTTAATACTTTTGTAACCTTCAAAGGTTACTAGTGTAGCGGAGAAGACAATCCGAACGCACAATATAAATCACTGTTTAATCAAATGAAGTACGTAATCAAAGTTACAAACGAAATAAGGAGATCGGTGTGAAATCGCAGACGAAGAAGGCGAAGAAGGATTGAAGATAGCGTAGTTATGATTGATGGTAATGTTATAGCTGAATTTGTGTGGTTTGAACTAAAAGAAAATGTAGCAGAAACTAAACTAAGAAAATATCCCTGAGAAATATAACGCTAGCCTAATTAACAATGGAGCGATTATAAAGTGAACTGAAAGCGAGAAATAAATCGATATACGTATCAAAAAAAAAAGAAATATCTTTAATGTGAAATGAAGAAAAACTTACTTTGGTCTAGCTCCTAATGGTTATGGGTAGATTGCCAATAGCGGATCGTACATGAATAGCAGACAAAATTGGTGGCGTCGACAGCAACTTATAGCGATGAAATATGAAATATAATACCTGGTACATGTGCACCGATTGAAATAAAAAACTTATTAAGTAATAATCATTAACCAACGAAGAAACAATAGACCGGAACAAACCTAACAGAAAAGTACACAAGTTACGCGTTTCGAAACTAACAATTTCATATAGAGACATATCAGTTGTAGATGCAGAAAACAATAGTGTTGTAAAGCCGAAATGTTAACAGTATATACTTCGCTAAATAAAATGTTAGGCAATTTTTCAAAAGTTTCAATGGCACATATATCTTTTACTGCTGTATTAAACAATGGAGGCATCGGAAAAGGCATCGGTGGCATTCGGAAAAGTACCAAGAAGAATTATATTTACGTTTTGTAACTTGCAAAAAATAATCGTGTTGTAAAGCCAAAATGTTACCAGGTTATACTTCGCTACTTAAAAAGTTGAGCAATTTTCCAAACGCTTTGACCGGAACAATATTTTTACTGCTACATTAACCAATGGAGGCATCGGGAAAGGCATCAAGAAGAATGATATTTACGATATGTAACTTGTTGTATGACGAAAAAAAGTATCTTGACTTGTTTAAGGCGTTAATCACAGTTGGTTTGCTTTTTTTCGATTCCGGAAAAATGAAAAGCTAAGCAACTCTAAAAAAATTTCGTTCTAGATTTTTATATTTTTAGAGTCATTAATAAGTTTGTATCCTCAGCCTTTAGATAAGAAATTTTAAATTTCCATCTGCTGTAGTTCTTTTAGCGTTTATTATATATATTTAATTGCCCCATTTCACGTGAAAAAGGCATGTAGGAAAACACTGAGCTTCGAGAAACAGAAAAGTTAAGGCTAACGTGTTTACCATGCTTAAATATTTATAATTAGGGCCACTCGTTTAGAAGACCTTTTTTCAAAATATCCAGACGTTAAAATAATTCTGTTTTCCGTTCGAAGTGTTTTTTTCCTATTTAATTTAACAAATAAACTCGGGATGAAAACTTAACTTTCGAACCGAACGGCAGGTGAAATGTTGTGTTGGTGTCTCTGTCCCCGCGTCTCTGCGAAAGGTATATACGGACAACTTGCATGGAAAAACTGACCACAGCTATCGCACCAAATTTTTTAAAAAAATCTTTAAAACTAAATTGGTGAGCAGCACTCTGCTAACAGTAGTTGTAAAATTTCTTTATTCTCCGACGCGTTTTGTCTAACTGTCGTAGACTTCTTCGGGGAGTTTTACAATTTAATACTAAACACCTGTATTTATAAGCCATAATCAGCAGCTATACGGGGGCCAATGACCATGAAGGCTTGGGCGGACCTACGAATAGAAACAGGTGAAGTTACGAAAAATGTGAAAATTTTTTGGGGCAAGGTGGGAGAATTCATTTGGGGACCACGGTTTTGGTTTTCTTTTTTCGTCACGCACGTCACGCAGCAAGTTACAAAACGTAAATATAATTCTTCTTGGTGCCTTTCCGGATGCCACCGATGCCTTTTCCGATACCTCCATTGTTTATTACAGCAGTAAAAGATATATGTGCCATCAACACTTTTGAAAAATTGCGCAACATTTTATTTAGCGAAGTATACTGTTGATATTTCGGCTTTACAACAAATATAACTGACATGTCTCTTTGTGAAACATTAAATTTGTTTCAGAGATTCCAACCCTCCCGATTTGATGTCTTGCCTCCCGCTCTCCCGATTTTTACCAAATTCTCCCGATTTATCATAAAATTCTGAAAACTAGGGGAAAATTGCTAATCTTTAGAATTTTTGGCGATCTGTCACTGTGAAACACTCATATTATACGTACTTTCTTCGCGAAGAGCATTATGGTATGTTATAACTCAGGCCGGAATGATGTCAAAATTCAGGAAATGGCACTTGAGAGAACCTAAATTTGCAAAATTTCCCGGGGGCATGCCCCCTGACCCCCCTAGAAGCTCGCGCCTTTGGCACTAATAATTACTCCCTATTTTCCATCACATGGGGTTGGAATCTCTGTTGTTTCCCCGCTGACCACTCGTATTTCGGTCTTTTTTTCTTCCCCCACTCGTCGCCCGTGATGTAGTAGTAGTAACTCTTTTGAGCGTTAGCCTTTCTTCTGAGCGATTCCTTGGTAGCCGCGAAATTCAAACGTATTCCCAGGAACATCACAGGGCACCCATACTCCTTTGCAGCCGTTCTTCAGGATAAATAATTAGGTAAGGGCCCGAGCCTTTCCGCACTAGCGGACAAAACTAGAATTGTCTCGACAAAATCAAAGGACGAATTTTGTCATGACGGATTTTTGTTTTGTCTGTTGCATCCGCAGCGCCTGATCTGTTTCATAAGACCGGCCAGCATAGTTTGGCATGGGAATCCACCTCCACTTAACAGGATTTTTCCTAAGTCGTTTTCGAATTTTAGTGTCCGCTTAATACAGGTACAGGTACGACTGTACTACCACCAATCTCGTTTAAATATCCAGTTGTCCTGGCAAGGTTTTTAGCCTATTGGACCTGAGCTACAATCAAACCGTAGATTTTTGAGTGAGCGTGCATAGTAATTAGGGATCGCTTTACTTTTTTTTGCCTCAGTCTGTTTTTGATTAGAAAACTTCCATAACTTGGTCTTTCCAATGACAATTTGGTCACCCATGCACATCAATCGTCGCTTTAAGTCACCCACGTTGGTTGGCTTGTTCTCCCGAGAGAGCTGAAAGATGTTCTACACACGATCGAACTCTGCGTTTTGGGTCCTGTTCCTCGCCTGTACTGTCCTCCGCTATCCAAAGGACGCTCAGGTTGGTTGTGTAAGACCGATAGGCAGCTACTGGACAAGATTGGAGTTCTCTCGTAACGAAACAACAAGGGAAAATTTCATTTGTCAAGATGCATCAGTACTCATCTCGAAAGCTCGTCGACCAGAATTTGCATATGGGACAAGCGAGTCTCATTAACTGAGAAGTTGCCTTTGTTGTACTGTACACGGATTGCTTCATTCTATTCACGATATGCGTACACTTGTCATTACAAAGGAATGCCGCGCCCCACATTCTTCAGACTACCGCGCATCAAGAGACACAAGCGCCCTTGCGCTTATTATTCCAGCACCAACGCCTTATTCCACGTTCCTCTTACGGGAGATTTAGTTTTCAAACTTAATCCTGGCCCTGTGAGATCTTTAGACAATGGCTCCTGTTCAATTGTTTCTAGACAATGGCAGAGTGACACCACGACGGCTCTTCCCAACATTGGAAACCCAATAGCGGCAATTGTATCGCAGTGTGCTTATCAAGAACTTCGGGCGAATAGGGATACTAGTAATTTGATTGAAATACGTCCTTCCAGAATGAACATGAGATTGCACCAGCAGATGCTGTTATGCAACCTCAATGCTCGTTCTGCCAGAAATAAAACAGCACAGATTCTTGATTTTATAGTTGATCGCAAAGTCGATTCAGTCACCATTACTGAACACTGGCTGACAGCGAATGACTCGGCTGTTAGGGCTGAGCTATGTCCTGATGGCTACTGCATTGTTAACCATCCAAGACTTGATCGCCGCGGAGGGGGGACTGGGCTCATCTATCGTGACTCATTCCATGTTTCTAAGGTTAATGCTGGAGCTAGTCACCACGACTCTTTTGAATTCTCCAGTGGATTGTAAGATCTTCCCCACATAACATACGGCTTGTGATTGTCTACAGACCGCCTTACTCAGAGGAGCACCGTGTTCCCGTTAATGTGTTTCTCGCCGAGTTTCCTGAATACCTCGAGTCTCTACTATTATGCAAGGAACAATTGCTTATAGAAGGCGATTTCAACATCCACGTAGACGATCCTCAAGACTCTGATGCACGGAAATTCCTGGAGCCTCTCGTGAGCCTGGGTCTGGAACAGCATGTTGATAAGCCCACCCATCGCGATAGACACATTCTTGATTTAACTATAACACGCATGTCTGAATGCCTGGATTCGCACGCGCCTGTAGTAGATCAGTTTATCTCTGATCATGCCGCTGTCCTGTGTTGGCTCACACCGCCGAGACCTGCTCTTTCCGTGAAGACTTCCAGCTACAGGAAAATAAAGTCAATTAATATGGAGCAACTTAAAAGAGATTTGCAGTCTACCAAGCTGTGCTTACAGTAAAACCAACTACTGTTCATGAATAAGAGGCGCATGTAAACTTGTACAACAGCACCCTTTCTGCTCTCTTAGACAAGCATGCTCCGCTTAGGACTCGCACCAGGGTTAGCAGGCCTGTGGTCCCTTGGTATAGCAATGAAATTAATGATGCTAAGCGCTCACGCCGGAAAGCTGAAAGAAAATGGAGAAAAACGCGGTTGCCTGCTGTATATTTTGCTGACTTCAAGCGGAAGAGGAATAAGGTTACTAATGAACAAGACAAGGGAAGAGTTTTATTCCAAATTTATAGAGGATAATGGAACCGATCAGAGAAAGCTTTTCTGCGCAGCCAAAAAACTGCTTGGCGCTTCTGATGTTTCGAACTTTCCTGTCCATCTTGACAAGACTGTGCTTGCAAATGATGTCGGCAAATTCTTTGTGCGCAAGGTAGAGCACATTCGTCAGAATACTGATTCCATCTGCTTGAGTTCTGCTGATCGTAATCTTGTCCCGCCAGACGGTGAGGCCTCGGATATCACTGATGAAGTACTGCGCTCTTTTAGCAAGCTTAGTGAGCGAAATGTATGTGAGCTCATTAAAGCCTCTGCCAAAAAGTGGTGCGTATTAGACCCATTTCCAACTAATGTGGTCTGTGATTCATTAAATGTTCTGCTTCCGGTGATCACAAATAAGGTGAATGCATCTCTGTCCACTGGTTATTTACCTGACAATTGGAAGGAAACTATCATAAACCCTTTGTTCAAGAAGGGCGCTATTGATTTCGCTTTCAAGAACTTGCGTCCGGTTAGTAATCTCCAATTTGTGTCCAAGATTACTGAAAGAGCAGTATTTGATCAAGTATACGCCCATGTAATGAACAACGAACTGTTTCCCGAGTTGCAGTCAGCTTACAGGAAATCAAATAGCACTGAGACGGCGCTGGTTAAGATAGTAAATGACATCTTACTTGACCTGAATCGTCAACATGTGTCTTTGCTTGTATTACTTGACCTTAGCGCTGCGTTTGGTACGGTCGACCACACCATCCTCTTACGCCGTCTCGAGACATTGTTTGGTGTTACTGGAGATGCGCTCAAATGGATCGCCTCCTACCTGTCAACTCGGTCTCAACGTGTCACGATTAATGGTGTACTGTCTAATAGATTTGATTTGTCATTTGGAGTTCCTCAAGGGTCATGTCTCGGACCACTTCTGTTCTCTGCCTATGCCAGCAAGCCGTTCCAGGTTATCAAGAACCATTTGCCCAATGCGTATGCGTACGCTGACGACACTCAGCTTTATTTGTCGTTCAAGCCAGACAGTTCAATGGGTGAGACGTAAGCAAGAGGTGCTATGGAGAGATGTATCAGGGCCGTAAGGGCGTGGCTGATTGTTGATAAATTAAAGCTGAATGAAGATAATTCTGAATTCATGCTCATTGGAACTCGCCAGCAACTTAGCAAAGTTAGAACTGACAGCCTTATAGTTGGTGACACGCAAGTAAAATCAGTCAGTGAAGCTAGGAATTTAGGTGTCTGGTTCTATTCTAATTTCCAGGTTCGCAGCCATATAAACAAAACGTGTCAATCAGCTTTCTTTTCGCTATATAACATAAAGCGTTTAAGAAAATATCTGCCTTTTGAAGCTGCAAAGTCATTAGTGCAAGCATTTGTTATAAGCAGAATCGACTACTGTAATGCAATATTATATGGTTTGTCTGCTATACACGTTAATAGGTTACAACGCGTTCAAAACGCTGCCACCAGGTTACTGACCAATACACCACGTTATTCGCACATTACACCTGTGATAATTAATCTCCATTGGCTGCCAGTTAAATTTAGGATCATTTTCAAGGTAAATTTGTTGACTTTTAAAGCTCTCCATGGCCTAGCGCCAGCATATCTTAGTGATATTATATCATTCAAAGGCGATTGTAATTATAATTTAGATCAAATTTTAATAATTTATTAGATCTGCCAAGACCACTGGGGACAGAGCTTTTCCGGTAGCTGCCCCATTTTTATGGAACTCTCTTCCGGAAAGTCTCTTATTATTAAATTTAAGAATCCTCGATTTTTGCAACAAAAGACAATTTTTTTCCTTTCTAGTAAACTAATTTCAGTTCGATTACAAGCTGGTCGTAGCTTTTGCGACAAATGATTGACAGTTTTATCACGGTTTTGTTTATTTAGTCGATTTTGTCCAGTTTTTTTACCAAGGGAAAATTTGTCGGCGGTGCGTTTGAAGATTTTTCAAAAATTTTACAAGTGGCGACAAATCATCCGCACTTGTAAAATGTTGGTGATTACGGAAAGGTCCTAAGTTTCTATACAAACTGAGGTGCTACGTCGGTGGAAGGGTATTACAAGACAATTGCTTTAATACCAATTGAGTTTATAATGTAAATTGGCCACCATAAGTTGACGTTTCGAGCGTTGGTCATTTGTCAGAGCGAAGTTCTTTTGGATGTCACGTAATGCTCCATGCACCCTTAGTCTACAACTAGACTAGACTACAACTACAACTACAAGTGGGGTTTTAAATTTTTTTTTCAAGAAAGAGGCTAGAGCTATGGAGCCCAACTCCGTAGTAAAAGATGTAAAAAAATTGTCAAATTATCTACAACATTTTGACGCAAATGAAGACTTAGGTATTACTTCATATTTGAAAAGTGACCAATTTGAGATTAAAAAGTTAAAAAACTCAAATAAACTCTTAAAAATAAAACAAGAGTACATGAAACTGTCTACTTCAATTTGCAATTTCAAGTTCAAAATCTGTGACTGTGATTGGCTAAATTTCTCATATGGCGCACGGCATGTGTGGTTGTAAAATATGTCTAAAGGGGAGGGAGGAGGAGAAGATTATAGTTTCAGTGTTAAGCCCCGTTCAAACGGTCATAATTTTTTATGATAGTTTCAACTATCAGGCGTATTTAAACAAGAACTATCATCGACTATCACCAACAACCATGTAGTTTGGACATTTTCAAATTCGACCTGATAGTCGATGAAATATTTTTGCTGTTTGAACGGGCGGATGATCAGCAGTTTTGCCAAAAACAGGCTCAAACCGAAATGGCAAATGGTAAAATGACTGAAGTAACCGTAAAAAAATTCCTAAAATATCTCGTAGTCCATTCACATCATCTCCTTGTAGGCTTCAGTATCTTCCACACGCAACTTCTTCATTAAAATTTCAAATGCCCCAAACTTTGCTGACCTCAGCGCGCGCCTTTTTTTTTAACCAATTACGCGAACCCGATGCGTGATTTTGGCAACTAACAGAAAATATCATGAACCATTCGAATGCAAACAAGATAGTAAATGATACTGAATAAAAGTTGAAACTATCGCAAATTATCATCAACTATCATGACCGTTTGAACAGGGCTTCATGACATCATAGTTAGTAGAGGAGACTAACTATGATGACATATATCGCTTGATTGTCCACACTTACGCTTTTGATCAGACTGCCGGGCACGGTCTCAAATGGACTGAATGCCAGGCAGTCAGAAATTTTCACAAAAATGCTACTGAAAACCTCAGAAAAACCTGTTGAGTATATTCAATGTTTGTTTAGTAATGTTGGTTTTTCGGTAACATACCAAAACGCAGAAACGTTCCAGAACGCTCAAGCTCGGATAATTTGTCCACTAAAGAACCAAATTAAGTTTTTAATCACTTGACATTCCTAAACAAATATCTGATGCTCTGTAGAAGATTCAATGAACAATTTAGTGGCATTTTGGTGAGAATTTCTAAATACTGGGCATTCAGTCTATTCGAGACCGTGTCCGGCGGTCTGATCAGAAGCTTACAATTTCTAAGTGTCGAAAACCGAGCGATATTAAAGTATGCTCAAGCTCGGAGAATTTGCTCACTAAAAAAAAAAGTTAATTTTTGGAATCGCTTGACATTTCTAAACAAACATCTGTTATTCTTAAGAAGTTTGAAAGGACCCTTTGGTGGAAATTCTGTGAAATTTCTGACCGCCGGGCATTTGGTCTATTTGAGACCTTACCCGGCAGCGACAACATCGACCAACAGTATACCTAAGGATAAAACAATGACCTCCTCTTACTGCAGACCTATGTAGCTTCATCTTGAAGTGTGAATCGGCCCCTAAGTAATAACTGAGGTAAGTTCAAGTGAGGAGGGGGAAGTCTTTTTCGAGGAGATGAAGATGTTAGGTCTTGAAAGCTTAATCATCTCGTTTACAGTGGTATTGCTGCTCCCCATTTACGGGAGACCGAGATTGGTCCGTCGCAAGTGTTCCTAGCGATTCGGGGCGCGATCGGGAGCCCAGGGTGTAATCCGATGTTCGTGTGCATGGCTTCAGCTAGCGTCTAGCCTTTACGATCGCTGTGCTCTTGCTGGTCGAATTAAAGCGTTGGTGAATCGCATCCGATAGATTCCGCAAGTAAATTGCAGTCAGCATTCCTTGTAGAAGAAAAATAATAAGACAGCGTTTGAAATGCCAGATAGAGATGATATTTTGTTGAAACGCTTCCCCGTCATATCGCACATTGTAGAAAAACGGACCTTTAAAGTCGGGAATTTCATCAGCGCTTGCAACACTTTCGCTTCCTGCATCAGGCCTCACAATGTTTCCTCGAACAAGTAGAGAGCTTAGACCCCTTTTTAAGGCTTCGTAAAAAGCTACGTGATCGGATATATAAGTTCCGAGGGCTTCGCGTGTATCAATGAAGGACATCTTGCCAAATGCAACGGGTAACCAGGACTTTCCCTCTAACCGAGCGAAATAGCACATTGCTCCCATTCGTATATGAAGATTACCTTGGCAGAAAGTAGTAGATCCCATCGAAGCTTGAGAGTATCCCATAACTGGGCAAGGCGCACATAACCGGATAGGAGAGGCTGACCCAACAAAACGACTACATTTAAGTTCTGCATTCGGAAAGATTACTTTGATTTCCTCCAGGATCAGTGAGAAGGCAGGGATGAAGACCCTTGAAGAAAAGTGTGGTATGATGTCGATCCATTTTCTAGCTGTTGGCCTTCCTAAAAGACTCACGACAAGTTTTTCCCCTTCATGCCAAATTCCTCCAGTGTTGTTTCTAACAAATATTTTAAGGACTCTATGGAGGTAAGGAAATAACTTTGGGTGAGGCGGAAATTTTGCCACGTAAAGAAGCACTTCCATCAGCAATAAGAGGCAACGCTTCTGGAATTCAAACCATGCAAATATGTCAAGCCAATCATAGTTCTTGTACGAATATCGCACTTCCATATCTACGACTGGCAACGTCGATAGGTCAAGATCAGTCGCGTCTACGAGATAATCCAAATAAGCTTGTGTTCCTTCTCCATCTTTTGTGATAACACAACAGTTGTGTAAAAAGAAGGTAGGCATTTTCAATTCCAGGTAATTACACAAGAGATAATCAAGAACACCTAAAACACACTGCGCGTCTACTACCTCACCAAGATCCGCCAAGGGTGTTTTACATTTCTGGACGTAAACATGGTGTAAGATGGCCATTTTAATCTGGTAAGAGCTCAAAATGTGATTAACCAGTAAACATTTTAATACTCTGTAACAACGGCGATGACATTCATCTAAGGATTTCATCAGACAAAGCTCGGCCTGAGCAAAGGACACGTGGAAGCATTTCCGACAATCTGGTGAACAAGGTTTTGGTACAAGGTAGCAAGGATGTTCTTTAATCAAGTTGTAGAAATTTGACGGAAAATTTTCGTCCTCAGCAAGTTCCGCAATGAACTTATCAGTACATGAAATTGCTGGCATGATATCAACTTTAATGTCGAATTCTTTGTGGTTTGCGCCTTTCCACTGCAATTGAAGACAAGGTCTATGCGCTGTGATGAGCAGCGTACCTGATTCCCTAATTATTTCGTTTTCATCATCTGTCATTGTTTTCACAGTTGCTGCAATCATTTCTGTAAACATATCACCAAGATTTTTAAGCCATACTTGCCGGTTACTCTCAAACGTTACTCGAACGCGTCCTGGTCTACATCCCTCATTTAAGGTCAGTTCTCCCACGTTTAACTTGATGTTGAAGTCAAACTCATTGGGAAGCGCTATTTTTGTATTTTCCACGAAACTCCCGATGGGCAAAATTTCCTTCACCGAAAAAAGCTCGCCGTAAGTTACAACTCGATCTTGTTTATCTTTGGGTTGCTGAACTTTCAACTTTTGACCCTTTTCGAGGATCACAGACAGTGCTTCGAAAACGGATGACGCTATATCATTTACTTCTGAAGAAGATACTTTGAAGCTGCAGTAGACGTCGTGGATCACTTTTAAGAACACACTTAAGTTGATAATCTGATCTGAAATTCAAGAAGAGTATCTTGAATGGACACACTTTTTTCCCCTTCGGTTTATTGCAATACTTAACAGTTATGGCTGGTAACAGGAGACAAGCTAGAAACAATTAAAACATAAATTTGGCAATGCAATATTGCAGCGGTTGGTGTGAAAAATGGACAAAAGCATTATTGCATAATGATAGCTGACCATTAGCCTGTTCCAGAACTCAATCAGAGGAGAAGAGTGAAGGAGCGGGCGAGCTAGAAATGGCTAATGTGGCTGACAAGGAAACTGCTGTTTTAACCTTGGGCTTTTCTTATGTACGTCGAAAACCTCTAAATGGACAACTCGCTAAAATGGGTTCTTTTCATCAAAGAAAACGATCAGATAACACGTGATACGCTGTGGAAGTAAGGTGAGGTATTTTTATTGAGAATTTGACGTATTGTTTTATTCCTTAGAGCGGTCGTAAATATTCTCATACAAACTCTTATAATTCCGCTATGACTGTTATTGTGCGAGATGACCATCTCACAGCTGGAGCTTGGGCCGCCTGTGGTTTGAGTTAAGTTGGATGATTCATTTTGGACTCGAGTTTATAACTCGCAGCGGTGAAATAAGTGTGAACCTCATTCTCAAGAAGACATTGGAAATGAAATGAAAGTTATACCGCAGCCCTTATATGAAGAAGTAGACTTCGAGCTTGGAGGTAAAGAGATCAATTTAAATTTATTTCATTAAAAAAATTGTGGAGGAGAAATCGGGTAGCTTACGCTCATCTAACATTGCTCCTTCGTCCGTTTCTTCAGGGTTGACGTCATTTACTTCAGGTGGCTTTTCAGTAGGCAGATGGGAACGATCTGGAAAAGGAAATATTCAGCATTGGTCGCTCAATAAATAAAATTATACTCTAAGAAACTGTTGTTTGCTGGCAGGTGAAACTCTGAGTTGAAGATCATCCTAAGGTTTCAAAAGGTAAATAAGCTACCTCCGCGAGTTTTGAAATATCCCAAAAGCGCTAGCTTTTTGAAGGAGTAAAACAGAATGTTATCAGTTATGAGTGAAATGAACGAATCTGACGAGGTAAGATTTTTTCTGTTTTATGCCCTGATGTCGAAGTGAAATATTGAGAACTACGTAACTGAGGTAACATTTCTGCACAGGGCAACAGACTACTAAAAAGTCACTTTTTCAGAATAATGTCTGAAGGTCTCGGGTAACATATTGAAACAGACACAAAGTACTTCGAACGCCTCTTTGTGCCTTTTTTCGCTCGCAAAACTGTCCCAAATGCAGCTTCGTGAGTCATTCGCCATATACGCTTCGAATTTGATCATGTGACCTGGTACGTCACGCCGGTGTATACTTAGCTAAGTAATCACGGCGGATAGTGGTTCGAGTTAAAGCAGTTCTATTTCAGGGTATGATTATTCGGATTTTGGGGCCTCGATAGAAGGTGAAAATAATGATAGGGCGTATGAGCCTGTTGGTTAAATCAGGTCCTAGCGATTTGAACCGCCAGGACGAACCAAAAGTAGAGCGCGAGTCAGAAGAGGATCATGGGCATCAAGAACCCGTGCGCCGGGGCCGCCTCAATCACAGGCAGACAACCCTGTGGGTTTGAGGCCACGTGACGTCAGTTATTTGATACGCTGGTTAAAATCTTACGTTGTTTGTAATTTGCAACGGACGTAAGACGTAAGTGATCCCGAGAAATGTTTCACAAATACCGCAAATTGTAACATTTCATCCCCAAATCCACTTAATGACAGTAAGATAAATAAAGTTCACTGACCTTCGTTTTTCTGTGTTGTCTCGAGTGATTTTGCGGGGTTTAAGGAAGGTTAATTCCCCACTTTGCACTGATGCCCCTCCAAAACATCAGACAATCAGAACGAAGCTACTACTGGCAGCTTCGTTCCGATTGGCTAATATTATTTTCCGTTTGCGGAACGGAAGTGGTAAAATAGTCTTAGGAGAGGGCTGGCTTGTACCGTCTTTCGACGACACACTATGCGCTGGCGTGAGGAGGGAGGGGTGAAATCTGAGCTCGAATGGTGATTAATTTCCTTAGAACAATACGGTTAATCGAAGGCTTATGATCGACCATCATCTGCCGTGTCGACGGCGGATGATGAGCAAATGTCGGAAATCGAGCAGGCTTTTGAGGTGGTTAGAGGCGGGCAATTGCACTGATTTTTGTCTTGGGTCTTAAACGTTTATCGAGTTTTAACGTTCCCGAAGCTGGGAGGTGAGCAACATTTGGAAGCGGAAGAAATTCGGCGAAGTTCTAGAGGCTTGCCTAGACGGTAGTGGAAGTTGCACGCCTTGTGATTTTCCTTTGCCTTTTGAGGGGCATCAGTGCAAAGTGGGGAATTAACCGTCCCAAAACTCCGCAAAATGAGGGCGATGAAGTGTTACTATTTGCGGTATTTATGATACATTTCTCGGAATCACTTACGTCTTGCTGAGATCGACCGTTGCAAATTACAAACAATGTAGGAGTTCAACTAGCGTATAAAATAACTGACGTCACGCAGTCTCAAACTCACATGGTTGTCTGCCTGTGCCTCAATCAAGAAAGCGAAGAATTGTGAGTCCAAATTGTTTCTTTAATTGATTTTTGATTTTACAAATTAGCTGACTGACATTTGATTTTAGCTTTGATTGACAGTCGGTGACGCAATCGTTTTCGTAAGTTTACCTCGAGATCAAATGACACGATTTTGAGCTGTGAAAGAGAAAGTATTGTTCCTCGCTAGCTAACCTGTAGTTTTTCTTCTGATCCGTTTCTTTCCCGTTTCGCTGACCTGTTCTTTAGTAACTTTTGACTGGATAACGCCACAGAAGTAATTTGTTTTGTAACCAGTTTGATTTTCAGTATTGTAATTTCGTATTTTCGACATTTAATTTCATAAATCGCTCGCTGTTAGAGTTTTAGGAATTGTGTATTGTCTCTTACAGATCGAATAGAATCAAAGAAAGAATTATACGATTTGTATTCAGTCAATTACTCGATAGCTACTTTATCCCTGAACCACAACAATTTGTAAAAAACATAAGCATGCGTAGCATGCAAGAGTCATTTTAATGGCTGGGTGGGTTGAGATGGGACAGTTGGTATACTTCATGTTTTCATTTTTGTCACGGAAAAGAGCATAACTTTCAAAAAACGAAAATATCGCAGAAAGACAGAAAAAAATCTAATTTATCTGAACCCACACAGATATTATTTGAACTACTTTCTCTGTTATCTAAATACTTCGAAGTTGAAATGAAATCCATCGATCAGGTGCCACATTGACCAAGCCAGGTCTCAAATTACGCGGAAGTATATTTTTGAGGTAACTAACTGTAGACGAATAATTTTGACTTTCTCTCTCTTGGAGGAACGGCAGTAAGCAGTCTCTTTCGCAACCGATATTTGGTCTCGTCACGCAACGCGCGCTCTCTCTTTCAAACGGGAAATAGAGGGCGTTGTGAGACGAGACCCAACAACGGCTGCGAAGGAGATAGCAGTAAGCGTGGCACCGATGCATTTCATTTTAACTTAGAAGTATTAAGACAATAGAGATAGTAGATCACATAATATCTGTATGAGTTCAGATAAATTTAGTTTTTTCTGCTTTTCTGCGATGTTTTCATATTTTGAAAGTTATGCTCTTTGCGGTGACAAAAATTAAAACATTAAGCACACAAACTATCCTATCTTAAACAGCCCAGCCAAAAAAACAACTCTTGCATGCTACGCATGCCTATGTTTTTGCTATACGCACGCAACTTCCGAAGACCGCGGTGAAAATATAAACATACACACTTGTGGAGGTGCATTGGACGGATTCATTTCTGAGAGTAGTTTTCCACATTATACACGTTTCAACGCGTTTGAATCGGTTTAAAGGTTTCTTGTATTGAATTTGGCGAACGATTAAAGATTTCTCGGCTTTAAATGTAAAACACAATGCAGCAAAAAAATAGGATTCGTACATGTAGAATTGAAAATCCTCTTAATATTAACCTATTTTTAACTTAGTTTACCCTTCTGTTGTCTAGATTTCTTGTTTACAGCCTCATTGTAAGTCATATCTCACATTTGTGACAGTTACAGAGCTGATAACTGTTCATTCAGGTGAAACCAACCATACAACTTGTGTCAGTTCTTTATTTCTTTCATTCAACATCGTGATAAGAATTGCTATTGTACTGATTCTTTTGTTAGAAGGTGTCAGTGAGGAAACTGCCAATCAATGTGGAGGGAGGAAGAAAAAAATCTGCCGTCAAGAAGTAGATGTGAAAAATAAAAATTTGGAGGCTGTTACAGAGGAACAGTTGCAGGCAGAACCCAGATGCATTGTGCAGCATCCAGGAGTAGGAGACGCTTGAATGAATTGAAGGAACTGCAGACTTCCTTAATACTAGCTTAGAGCTAAAATCCAGCCATTTTTGCACGGAATCCTTTGTAGTTGTCAGCTGGGAAATAGTTGCTGCAAATTTGACTCAAACCTAGTGCCCAACTGTTAGGTTCTCTTTTTCTTCGAACAAATGCAACCTACTGCCGCAGCACACTTTTATCAGCTGGAGATTGATGAGGGCTAACTCCGTCTGCATTTGTTTTGTTATAAAACATCACTACACAGCGCTTTCCTGGTTTTCGTTTTTTCGATTGAAATCCTGTTGTTTTCCTTTCATATCATATATGTCAATGCGGCTAAGAGTGGTACAGTTTTGGATAACTTGAGCGTGAAAAAATATACATATTTTTTATAGTTAAGCTCGCAATTTGAGAAACATTATGCTTGTTATTTCCGTCGCACGATTGTGTCGCTGACTTGGTTCGTTTTTTTCAACCAAGACACTATGCTGTGGGTGCTAGGCAGTCTCATATCATGTGCTTTAGTGGTTTTCTCTCTAAGGATGTCGGTTTTTTTTATACACGATAAACGAGGGCGAGTAATATATTGTTCACTCAGCTGACAGTGGTACATTTTTTAAACGAGTAACCTTGTGGACAAGATTGATCTCATCATACTTTCCGGTCGCAAATGAGAAACAACGCATGAGTGTGGTGCTCATAACAAGGCGTTTCTTGTAACTTCGGTTTACAGCATGTTTCTGTCATTATTCACTTCCACTGGAAGTCAGGCTTAGGCAGACGAATGTTCTATATGTGCTGTTCAATGTTAGTTGTAATCATTTTTCAAGAAGTCTCAACTAGAGACGAAACGCGTTGGAAAAATACACAATGTTACAACAGTAAGAGGTCTTCATTTGTTCAGCTCACTAATCTCTGTTAAAAACGATAAATAAAGGATAAATCTTGTACATTTCTGGAACTTGGAAGAAGAGTTTCGCTCACGAAACCAGATGAAGACCTCCCATAATACACGACAACACTATGCGCTCATGTCACGCTCACTCCAGAACTTATGGGCTTGAGGTCACAGTGATATACACCGGACAGAATCCTAAGTTAAAAGCTTTCCGGCTAGGACTAAAAATACATCTATAAGTAACAGACTCGATAATGGTCGAGAGGAAAGAGAAATAAATATATTTTTTTAACCGCTGTTTGGCATGGCAGGCAATTTACCTGTGGCTCTGAATACAGATACGCGATCCGTCGCGTTTCGACAATTTGACCTTTTTAGAGAAAGTATTTTATTTCTCACTTCGTATTTCATAGTCTCTAAATGGTGACTTGTACCAAAATGGTACAAATCTTTTTTTCCCCGCTCGGTAGCAGCTGGACAGCAAGGGCGAAGTTGACGGTTACTTTAAGGTCTTAACTTGATCCTTTTCACTGCCCACTGTGACGTATTTCATCACGTGACCTGGTCAGACCATTTTCAGTATACATATATGGCCGTCGATTGAGCGTCAAAAATACTTGTGGAAAATTTGGTTTTGCACGATATATCGTTTATTCGCTCATCTAGGATTCTTCAACTTAAGAGGAATGTATTTGGACAAAAAAAGAGGGGAAAAGTTTGCCTTCAGTTACCCTTTAAGCACACATCTCAAGGAGAATGAAACTATGGAGAAAACAATAGATTTGCTTTGGGACTACAGTTTTGTTCTGGATAGTATGGGATTATATGGAAATATTTCCGTGATCAATATATTGTAGCAGGCCATCATTTACAACTAACGAGCCTTGAAGATTTTCAAACACATTTCGTGTCTCCGATCTTTGCATCGAAGCCGCATTTATTATGAGCACTAATCCTTACTTATTGTCAGAAAAATTAACTCCCCAATAATTGTTAAAAGCAAATTACGTCGAAAAATACCTGGTTCCATTGTGACGATGATTCAGTAAACAATAAGAAGAACACAGCTCAGTAAATCAAGAGCGTAGACAACAGCTTCCTGCCTCGCAATTTACTTGCGCTAACTAGTTTTGTTAGGAATCAGACACCAATCTAAAGCTTTTTTTCCGGGAACCAATCAGAACACACATTTATGGCAACAGTTTACAATTGTTGACCAATCAACGTTGTTATTCCGTGACTTCGTAATCCTGCGAAAAATTAAACCAAAAGAGTGACATTGGCATAATCATTTATCTTACACTAGTGTGGGTTGCGTCTAAGGCGAAGTTGGGTGGTGTTAATTATGGCTGAAACTCAATACAAACCGCCCGGACTGGAGGCATGGGACATTGTGATAGTTGTGCTGTATTTTATTGTCATACTTGGTGTTGGACTTTTCGTGAGTATTCCTCAATTCAGTGTGCTGTTTATCTTTTGAGCGAAGCTGAGCTTAGCGAAGCCTGTGTTCAGCTGTTTCTTTGGCCCAACACCCAGCCCACCTGTGCTTTGTTCATTTCAAAGTCGGCTCGATTGGGTATGAATGTCACAGCTTCGAATTATTTTGTAGGTTTGAATTGCTAAAACTGCAATTTAATGGCATTAATATCTCGGCAATTTCCACCTTTGTTGACGGGCTTTTAGCGTGTTCTCGGCCGGAAAGAACAATAATAATAACAGTAATTAACTTGTTTGGTTTTTATGATCTCGCTAAACATCGTACACCTTGCGCTTTCAGAGGTGACAACTATTTCTGAGTTTGCCTTACTGCAGACGGGTCTCACAAATCTTAACGAAATTCCGACTAGATCACTGATACACTTTTAAACACAAGGAAATTGCAAACGCGTGGTCTCAAATGTTTACACATTTAACCAACGTAAGTTGAGAGCGAATTCCTTTCATCGTAGAGTTACAATATCGGTGGGTTAGACATAATCACATGAATTAAGAATGTTTGATTATTCATGTGATAACCTCTTTATTTCATATTTATTTGATAACAAAATTTCCAAAGCACCTGTTGGTTTTAGATATTCCTTAACTCTAATATTTATCGTACGTTTCATCGATAATAAGTCGTAGTTAGCGAACAATGCTATTTCCGCTGTTGCGGCTGGTAACATTAATACTTGTGTATTATTTCCCTGTAATCTTTTGTTATGTCGAGTGTGCTAATTTAAAAACAAATATTAAGTTGCTGTTTGGGAAGAACTCAATAAAAAAAGAAAAAAGTTTATCACTTGGGTGAGGGCTCCACACGCAAATTTTGTGCATAAACTTTGACACAGAAAAAGCGTCTGACGTTACTGAATATGTTTGGTTCTTTAGAATAACGAGATATGAGGCGATTGCATGACAGTCGACAATCGTGTGAAATCTGCTACGTGAAAGGCATGTGAAAAAATATTTGAAAATCATGTGAAAACATTTTAACACTTCCTGAAAATTAACCCATGATTTTCACACAGTTTTCCAATTAACACTGAACACTGGTTCTAATGTGGTTTACTGTAAAGCAAAACAGAAAACTAGATACATTCTTTTAGTAAAGCCTGGACACAAACCTGAACTGATTGTTCATGAGTCTCTGTGAATTTTTTGTGGAGCAACTTCAGAATACCCCGCAACTCATTTACATGTCATTGAATAAGAATAGCGTCTATTGTGTTTTTTTTGTAATTAATCCAGACAGTAATTACTCAAGCACATACTTGGCGGATGCCTGCGTTTGAAATTTGCATTCAAGAACTAATGATACAGATCCTTTAATCAATTATGTTACGCATAAGTTTCTCTCAGGTTGATTTATTAAAACAAATAGACCTTCTTTATCAATTACATGGTTTCCTGGTAGTAACATACTCACAAATTGTGTCAATCAGTGACAGTCCAATACTAAAACATAAGTGATGGGGAACAATAAGCTCTAAGTATTCACTATTTTACCTTGTTGGTCAGTAAAGATGTTCCTGTTTGTCACTCATATAGGATAGCAACAAGTACCCAACAAGAATCCTTAAAATTTCCCAGTCAAATGCTCTACCACTGTCCAAGCTACAGGCAATATACTATGTTGCCCTTCTAGGGTACTCTTATGTTTCCTCTCTCTCCCCTCCCTAATTGTGACAAAACATCTTTCTTTATTCAATTACCAGCTAAAATTTTACTACCTAGTTATGCTCATATTATGCATTACATATTGTTGATTTCAAAATTGTCTGAGATGCTTATCACATATTAACTTAGTATATACGATAGCCAAGCTTATGTAGATACCAGCTTTGTAGCTGAATGGGCCACCGTGAATAAATAAATAAAGTTTATCTTATCTCTTATCTCATCCCCGGAGGACAGTGGTACTTGCTAGAGCATCAGACTGAGAAATCAGAAGGGCAGAGGTTTGAATTTTTGCAGAGTGTCCTTTTTTTTCGTCCTATGCTTAAAACTAATGATAACATCCTTTTACTATGGATGCCTTCAGCTGAAATTTTATAACTTCTATTAAATCTATTTGTGAATGCCACTGTTCACAATGACCACAGTAATTTGTATAATTTCTTACAGGCTATGTTCAAGTCCAACCGTGGAACTGTCAGTGGCTATTTCTTGGCTGGACGATTTATGACCTGGCTTCCAGTATGTAAAGTTATCTTGTTTCATTGTAAAGAAGGCTTTTATTGATAAACCTTTCATTCCCAAGTTCTCGTTACTGTTACCACACAATCCTTATGATATTAGAGTGGAGAATTTGGTATTTGATCAACTAATAATCCCCTGATTGATTTATTTCTTTATTCTCATCACTTGTCTGCTTGATAATGTATTGAAATTGTAAGGAGAAATTCTGTCTTGGTCACTCATGGGAGTTAAAGATATAAAACCCTGTTCCATGTTGTTATTGGGTTTCTCTGTCTTTTTTTCTTGCATTCGTTTGACCTGTAATAGGAAAGTATATTTTAACAAACATATATGAATAATCTTTGTGGCAACTAGTTCTCTTTTAATATTATTTTTGGGGTTTAGCTCCTTTAAACTACTTTTGTTTTAAGTGGGTAAGTTGATCTCCCAGAAGGCCTCCTTTCTGGATTTGGTTAAATTTCATATTTTCTATAAATTTGTGTTATATCCTTGAAGCATCAATATATGTTTTATGGAAATGTGTATCTCACTTACCTGGAGATTATAAGAATTAAATAATTAAAATGTTATGGCTCACTTTTTGAAAACTGAATAGTCAGGTCCCCATATTATGCTACTTTTGCCAAAAATTCAATTTCCAATCCTTTTTTTCTGCTTGCCATGGCCACTAGAATAGTGGCAGCTTGGAAGGGTTGATAAAAAGACTAAATGTGGTGAACTGTAATAATTCTTTTATCAAATGGTAGTTGAGATTAACATCATGTTAATGGAAAATATGTTTTGAAAATAGGTTGGTGCATCACTTTTTGCAAGTAACATTGGCAGTGAACATTTTATTGGATTAGCAGGATCAGGAGCAGCTGGTGGAATTGGAGTTGGAGCATTTGAGTTCAATGTAAATAGTTTATCAAAAGTTAATTTGTTAATTTAAGCAGATGAGATTTGGATAGAGTTGTAATATCTGAATAACTGCTGGTGTTTCATTACCAATACCCAATGGAATTGGTTGGTACCTTGTAGGAATGGAAATAAGCTTGCACCACAACACAAAAAAAAAAAAAATAAACAAACAAAAACCAAGAGTTTGTCAAGATTTTGTCATTTTTTTAAAAATTCTATGCTGTTTGATTTTTTGATGAGGAGCAAACAGTTAAAAAACCTCATATGCAAAGATGGGAGTGGAGCATTTTGTTGATGTAAAAAATTAGTTTGTCAATTGAGCCTTTGAGTTGTGAGTTTTAGAGGGTTGCTTTGTGCAGAATTAAGATTAGAGACAGTGTGACTGTCCTGGAAAATGCTGTGAATTAGCAAAAACCTCTGCTTGTACAGGACAAGGTGCAGCAGATATTTTTGCATAATCTGATATAACTGCATGAGCTCTCCATGAAATGGCAGACACTTCAAAGATGAAAGTCTCTCACCTTTGACTCCAAAAAAGTTGGTAGATATAGTATCTGAAGGCTTGGAGTAGACTGAGTTGTTGAGACTAGTGATTCTGATTTTTGTTTGTTCTTTTATTAGGCAATAATTCTTCTACAGTTGCTTGGCTGGGTGTTTCTACCAGTTTATATTGCTGGTGGGGTAAGTTTTCATTAAACAATTTTGCTTAAGCAAACAACTATGTCAAGATGTATGGAGTTTTCCTCTTAAAAAGAAAAAGCTTTGACATCTTTAAATACCAATGATAGCTAATTATTTTTTTCTGGCCACATAACAAGATATTTTGATAGAATAGTCCTTTTTACAGTTTTTGGCGCCATATTGGATTAGTAACCGCCCAAACACGATAGCGAGGCTGCCGGTGACCCGATTCGGGCATTGCATAAGAGTTTGTTGGTGTTTTCAAGCGTTTCGTTGGTTTGTCGAGTCTTTGGTGGGATGAATGAAAGCTTAAGCGTCGGGGAAACATCCTCCGCCCCTCGAAAGAGAAGAGGAAAGTATTGTGCAGCCTTTGACTGCAATAATAGCGCCTATAATGTAAACGGTACTCGTACAAGTTATCATTTCTTCGAGTTTCCCAAGGACGCTCAGCTAAGGAATCGGTGGTGTTCACTTATCAAGCGACGACACGGACAGGACGGCTTTGTTGTTTCCACCGCCACTGTCCTCTGTCATGAGCATTTTCGGGCAGAAGATATCTCGAAAAAACTTTCTGGTCGCTGGAATTTGAAGACAGGTTTGTGATATTGTCGAGCTTTTGTTGTGTGCGTTCGTGATTTGAGCTATGAAAAACTCAAAATTCTAAGATATTTTGATCTTTAGAAACAAGGATTCGTTTAATTTTTCCCAAATCAAAGATTTTGGTTGTTTTATTCGACGATTGTTGTTTTATTGTAAACTTTATGATTTAAAGTGTTTCATGTCTTGTGATTTTTGTCATTGAATGATAGAATATTTAATGTATGCTTATTAATATTGCTGGACTTCACAAAAGCAATCAATTTAATTGCAGATTAACTCATAATAAATAAATCTGAAATGATTACTGTCACATTTAATAAGTTTTATTTATTTATTTATTTACAAGGTGCAGAGCCATGTATATTTAGCTGGACAAAGCAATCAAACCAAAGAAAGGCACCAAAGGAAAGAAAGATGGATGAGTCAACTGTTGGAGTAGCAGCATCAGCATTGCAGTTTGGATCCTGCTCAGTATTTCCTTCTATTGATGCGTCAACTGATGCTGCTCATTCATTTTCAGAGTGTGATGAAAATGCAGCTGAAGTGGAGTGTGAGTCCCCTCAAACAGAGCCTGATTGTGTCCTTGAACTGCAAAGGAGAATTTAATTACTTGAAACTCAGCTAGCTGACTGCCAGGAAAAACTCAGTGAAGCAGAAAAGGAAAATGCTGTGTTATTGGAACGTCAATTTTCCATTGACAAAATTAAAGATGACAATGCTGCTGTTTTATTTTACACCGGATTCCCAAGTTATGAGGCATTAATAAGCTTCTACAAATACATTGAGCCAAAGCTTTCCAAAATGCAGTACTGGAAGGGTGAAAATCTAGTAAAGGAAAGCCAGCCTTATCAACTTGATGATAACAAGAGTAAACCTGGACCATCAAGGAAGCTTACTTTTCTGGATGAGTTCCTACTGGTGCTCATGAGACTGAAAGCTGGTCTATTTGTACAGGACCTTGCCGACAGATTTGGCATCAGTGCCAGCCTGGTTTCCAGGATCTGCATCACCTGGATAAATTTGCTCTATCATGAGCTCAAGGACCTGTTTCCATTTCCCACACAGGAGCTTGTTCGCAAAAACATGCCTAAGGAGTTTGCCCAGTATGCCACAACCAGGATAATTTTAGACTGTACTGAGCTATTCATTCAGCGACCATCTGCTATGCTGGCTCAGTCAGAGACATGGTCAGATTATAAACACCATAATACTTGGAAGTTGCTAGTTGGGGTAACCCCAAATGGACAGGTCACTTTTTTGTCAGATCTCTGGGGTGGGCGTGTGTCTGACAAGCAAATAACAAGAGAGAGTGGTGTATTAGATTTGTTGCAAGTGGGTGATAATGTCATGGTTGATCGCAGATTTGACATTTCTGCAATTGTACCTGCTGGCGTTACAGTAAACATGCCACCATTTTTGGCTGGCCGTGATGAAATGACAGCAGCTGAAACTGAAGAGACTATGAGCATTGCTTCAGTGCGCATTCACGTGGAGCGTGCAATTGGCCGCATTAAGACCTACCACATTTTAGATGGTACCTTACCTAATACATTGAGCCCCTATGCAACACAAATTTCAACTGTCTGTGGCCTTCTGACAAACTTTTTACCCCCTTTACTACCACCGGCCAATCTTTGATTCTAGTTTTTGCTTTCTATTTATTATTAGGTAGAAATGTTTACTTTTTTTGCATTTTAAAATTGTGGCAGAAGCCCAGCTATCAGTCTAAGCCTGCTTCCTGTAATCAGCCCCTTGGGTTCCATTAATTTTGTATTCCAAATAATACCACTTGCATGTCAATGCATATTAATAACTATTGGGATTCCATATAGTAAGTTATCATGGAACCAAAAATTCCCACTTTATTTCATTTAAAAATGAAATTGTACATGTATTTTTACACAGTGCATGCTAGTAATTTGTTCCCTTGAGCACAATGTGGCGGTACTTGCGCGTTGACACAACCAGGTAATCGTAAAGCTGAATAAAATTTAGTTCGGGAAGCTGACGTAAATCAGTGGACCATCCGAGAGCAGAGATTTGTCTTAAAGTTTCATCGTACTTGAAGTCACCACTATTTTCCGTTGTATTCTGTTGATCCTGAGCAGTATTATCGCTACTTTGCCGCTGATACTCACCCGGTCGTAGCACATGTCGCATGAGTATCGCGTAGACTTTTAAAACCAAATCTGCTTTTATTCCGCCCGTCGCTTCCGAATTAGAACGCAAAATTTCCCTTAAATCCTTCACTTTTAACTTCTGGATATCTTCTAGCGTTGTAATCTGCATATCCTTGCAAAATAGCACCATTTTAGAAGCGATTGAACCACGAAAGACTTCTCCGATCAGCTGTATTTACTGTTTTTGCAATACGCAGGTCACCGGCAGCCTCGCTATCGTGTTTGCGCGGCTACTAATCTAATATGGCGCCGGGAACTGTAAAAAGGACTATTTGGCTTTCTTCCATTGTAACTGAATTCTTTGAAATGGCCTCTTATACAAACATAGTATTATATTAGAAAATGCCCTGAATGAAATGGCTTTAAATAGGAATTACTAATTAGGAAATGAATGTGTCATTTTCATTTTTCTTTTCAAAATTGCTTGATGCTGGCAACACAAGAGATGACAATTTCAATACAAAAGGGTTAATAAATAGCAACAATTTGAGATGCTGTGTTAGACACTGGCAAATGACAAATGGTTAAAACTGAACTAGTTACTTTCGGCTTTTAAGAGTAAAGATCTTCAAATTAACAATGAACAAACAATTTCTTGCAGTTTTTCCTCAGTGTTTATTTAAGAATCAGAGGAAAATTGATCAAAATTTGAGTCTTTTTGTCATTTGCCATAAATGACATGCCTGAACTCACTAACTAGTATCAATTAACCTGGTGCATCAGTATCCATATTCTCCTTAGTGTTCTCCATACGTTGCCTAAGGTGCTGGCAAGGAGAATTTGTTTGACAATCAAGAGCCTCTTAAGTTGGTGATCATTTCCGTTATTCTCACATCCTTAATGTGTGATTCAGGGATGATGTTGTAAGAGGAAATTAGGTGCTAAGTAACTCTGAGGGGTCAAAGGGTTAATTACTAACATCAGGATGTTATCTTTTTTTCTTTGTTGTGTGCAGATCTGTACCCTTCCAGAATATATTTCCCGTCGCTATGGAGGAAGAAGACTTAGAATGTGGCTTTCAGTTTTGTCTCTTCTTCTGTACATTTTCACAAAGATATCTGTAAGTTGGTGTCATTTTTGCCATACTTCAATTAAATTTTCCATTTATAAATTAAGGTATTCATCTGAAAGGCAGGCTAGATGAAATGACGAGTCTAGAAATTTGCCATGTACTAAATGAACAATTTGAATAGGGCTATAAATGAAGAGGATAAAACTCTACTGGGGTCATGATTCCTTAGCAAAAGCTGAATAAGCTAATGAAAAGGTTCTTCTCCAGAAGACTCCAAGATTTCCAAATATGGTATGGTTAATACAGTTGAGCCTGTATTAAGCTGTCACCTAGGGTAATGACAAGGTGACTGCTAAATTCAGGTTGACCACTAAGCACAGGTCCCACGGTAAGGAGGTATTATAAAAGGCAATTAAAAAAAATTCCATTTTATGCCATGATTGACCACTTAATGTACAAAAACTTTCTTAAAAATACTACTAGGCTAAGCGTTATTACCAATGAACAAAAATCAAAAAAATTTGAGAAACAATTTAGCCGTTGGTTATACATTTTCATTAAAGAAAAACAGTCAACTCAGTGAAATGCATGACAACAGCACCTGCACATGATGCATACAGCCCAATTCTACAGGCATAACTTGTACACTGTCAAATTATAAGCATGACAAATACACTATCATATTAGTACTGAAATTGGGCTGGTGTCATAGCCAATCATGTTCAAGAGCTTTTTAAAGTTTTGACACGATCTGAAAACTTCTCAGTCATCTGGTAAGAAAAGGATGTGAGCTGTGAGATAAACGTCAGATGGATGTCTGGTATAAAAGTACTTCACTTACTTTGATTTCAGGTTAATTTATTTTCTGGAGCCTTGTTTATCCGTTTGGCTCTTGGTTGGAACTTATATTTGGCCATTTTGTTGATGCTGGGAATGACTTGTCTCTGTACTCTCACAGGTTAGGATTTTGTTTTTGCTCTTTTGTCCTAAGGGATGGGTAACCTGGAAGAGTTGAGTAATGGATCCACTCATCAGTGGCTGGGTATCCTGTGAAAAGACAGGAAGGCTTCAAGTGGCCATTAGGCTGTCAACCTTCTGAGTTTTTTCCCAAGCTTTCCTGATTGGAAAAATCTGTAACTTACATTTAGGAGATAGAAACTTGTTTGCATTGGTAGAGGAGATCATACATAACTTTGACAAAACTGTCTTTTATTATGTTAACCCTTTCACCTCTAAGTTCTAAATATCAATTCTTTGGGCTCTCTGAAATACTTTTCTTTAGATTTAGTGCTGAGAAGTTAGTTTTATTTTCATATAATTTCCTCAAGTGGGTATTTTTCTTGTTCCTCGTGACCTTCTGCTTCAACAGTTATCAGAATTGTGAGGATAATTTCTTTCTGGTCACTTTTGGGAGTAAAAAAAAATAACATGGATAGTTAGCATATATCATGCAGGTGACTAAATAAATGCTTTTGCCTGTGGTAATTGGCTCATTTGGAAATGATTAGCAGGTATCACTCACCTTTAAGTGGCTGCAGAGAAAAAAATTATGCATCAAGAGCTTAATTTCTGACCATTTTTTGGTATATTGATAGAAAAAACGAATTTTGTGGTTTTTATGTGATACACACTTCAAAGTGGTGGATATTTACCTCTTCTGTTCACTGCTCAGTAGATATCTACCACTATTCACTTCTGCTTTGGGATTTAACCCTTAAACTCCTAGAGGTGATTAGCATGTAACTTCTCCCTGAAATATCAACACATGATCCAGCAAACAGGTAGTGAGAGTATATACTCAGGTAGAAGTTGTTATCTTGATCTAACACCAAATTCTCACCACTAATTTACAAGGAAATGTGTGGTAGCTAGAGGGGAGAATTAATAATCAGATCCTGGGAGTTGAAGGGTTAACCTACATTCAATGTCGTGTATAGCTTGGTAGCTTAGATGGATGTTGCCACAACTAGTGTTCAAATTCCGTTGAAGCCTGAATTTTCTCAGGCTTTTTGTCTGCATTTGCTAGAAATGCAGCTCATCTGCAAGTATATTTGCTTTACTTGATGTTACAATGCAATAACCCACTCAAATTATTCTCTGGTATTTTAACAGGTGGACTGACAGCTGTGATCTACACAGACACTCTCTGTACTTTCCTCATGGTTACTGGATCATTGACAGTCATGGGACTTGGTAATTTTGTTTTGTTTGTGGCTAAAGAAGGCTAAGAAAACCATTTTTACTGTTATCAAGGATTAAAAATTTTGGTACTAAATGGTAACAATCTTTAACCCTAAATCTTCCCATTTTATAATCCCTCCCCACCAGAATCTTCTTACCCCTCAAAATCTCAAAAATACCATTCTATTGAGAATGTAACTCCTTCATGGTCAATCCAGTCTTGAAAATGTGACCCCATTGAGGGGTACACCTATTATGAGGAAGTACCCCTCCTCCTCCCTGGAACCTCTGGTGTTTTAAATTGCTTAAATTTTTTTATATCTTAAACTTTTAACTTTTATTTTTAAAATTTGAGAGTTTTCTGTTCCTGGGGATTTTTCTCCAAGGATGGAAGAGTTTTGGATCTAATACTTCAGCAGGATGCTCAGATGGCCTCCAAGTTGATTCAAAGTTAAAAGTCATTATTAACTGCAGATGGTCGCTTTTGTTTCATCATCCATCATATTGAGTTTAACCCTATCACTCCCAAGATCTCATTAGTAATTCTCCTCACTCTCTGACATACAATTTTATGTTGTTAGTCAGGAGAATTTGGTATTGGATCAACTAGTAATCCCCTTGTTGATATCCTTCTTCATTCTTGTCACTAGCCTGCTTGACATTGTATAAAAATTGTACGGTGCAATTCTGTCTTGGTAACTCATGAGAGTAAAAGGGTTAATTTGATATCAGCTCTTAAGGGCACCAGTGAAACTGGCCAAGTAATCAGTTTGAAAACCATTGCCTATACATCACTATGAATTCTAGAGAACCAATTTGTTAATTTGTGTTTATTTTGTTTTTAGGATTTGCTGAAGTTGGTGGTTATGATGGTCTAAAGCAAAAATATATGATGGCAGTCTCAAATGATACTTTGTACTCAAACAGCAGCTGTGGCCGGCCAAGGGAAGATGCTTTTGTCATGCTGCGAGATCCTGTCAACTCTGACATGCCTTGGGCGGGGTTCATATTTGGACAGACAATTGCTTCAATTTGGTATTGGTGTGCAGACCAGGTTTGTTATGAGTCTCTTGTATAAAAGTAGAAGTTATGTTAAGTAGTGACTAGAAATTAAGAGCTCCTCACAGCTTTTTTTCAGGTCCTATTTTCAATTACTCGTTTCAGTAGTGTTCTTAGCTGTGAGGAGCTCTTAATTTCATCTCTTCACCGCATTGCAAATATATGAATTTCATATATCTAAAATCATCATAGTGAGTAGAAGTTATTTATATTCAGGCAGGAAATGTTTGAGGCCAATTGATTAGTTTCTGATTCTATGCACTTTCTGAACACCTACTAGAGACTGAAGAGACTATTGTGAATATAGGACTTGTCAACAGAAGGAGCATGGGTTATGAACCTGTTCTGGTCTGTACAGGGCAAAATAAAAGTTGTTGAAGAAAACCAATCAAGTCCTAATACCTGTTATTAAAGGATTCTCTGGAAGTTTTCTGCAAATCATAGGTATTTTTGGCTTCCTCTTTTCTAAACAGGTTCAAGGTTCAGCCCTTAATGGTGAATCTCTATAGCCACAAATTGGTCAGGATTGAGTCCCAATCCTAACCTTTTGTGTTTAGAAATGCTAGATGGGGGGCCAAACCAGGTCTTGCCTACATCTCATGCATCATGTATTTTTTATAGTATGTTCTAGGCAGAAGAAGAGGAAGGTTTGCGTGGGGTCAAACCTCCCTCATTTTTTGCTCTGCTGTTTCTATTGTGCTATTTACCTTTTAGCATTGTTTCACCAACAGAATGCCTGCAACAGTTTAGAATTTTTAAAGGTTGTGCAAATTTAAACAATCACCTTTCAGCTTAGTATTTAGCTGTTTGTTTTCTATTATGCAAGGTCATTGTGCAAAGAGCTCTTGCTGCCAAAAGTTTGTCACATGCCCAGGGAGCCTGCCTGTTGGCTAGCTACATTAAGATTTTGCCTCTCTTCACCCTGGTTATGCCAGGAATGATTAGCAGGGTGTTGTCGCCAGGTAAGGGAGGGGGAGATGTGTGAGAGAGGGTATAAGGAGAGGGGGTTTAGATGAACTTATCCATTCCTAATACTTTACACCATAAGATCAGTGTATATATTCTCCACACTGTTCTTGTTACATCTTCTGTGGGATTCACAAGGAGAATTTGATCCCCATAGGATTCATGCAAACAAAATAGCTATTGTTTGATGCGAAGAGCAGCAACCATATAATGTGATACAAGCCAAAATGGCACCTTCAGGGAAATTGACCCAATATTTGGTGCTTGTATTTGTTTGCAGTTTTTGGTTCTTGTTTCCCAGTTTTTTAAAGGAATCTTTATAACATAAGACATTTTCTTCATTTTAACAGCAGCTTGTTCTGACATTTGAGGTTTCTTCAGACTATTTATTAATTTTTTTTTAATATTGGCTGGTATGACATCAATTTATTTATCTAAGTCCTTATTTCTCCAGCTTTTCTTACCAATTTGCTGCTTTGGTTGTATCTCTAGACCGTGTTGCATGTAGTGTCCCAGAAAAGTGCATGGAGATTTGTGGAAGTGAAGTTGGCTGCACCAACATTGCATACCCAGAGCTTGTTCTCAAGCTCTTGCCAACAGGTAAGCTGCAGGTGACTATCAATGCCCTTAGAGATGCTGTGGTTGGATTTTTTTTTATCATTCTTTTCTTAGAGGGGAATCTGAGCTAGCATCCCATTCAGAGGGAATGATGATACTCCTTCTGCCTTTTGCTTGGGAAACTTGAGGATGAACTTCAGCAATGATAGATAGGTCTCTAGGGTATGCAGTACCTGTTGTGAAATGTATTTGAGAAATTTTCAGTGAGTGTTGGATGTTGGATTGCTTTGTTTTTGCTATTTCTTTATGTGATTGGTCCAGAAAACTCGTGCCCCTTTACTTTAAGTTCTTCTCGGCTCCTAGAGATGTTTCCCTTACTCTGATTGCCCTTGTGATTGCTTTAGTTTTGGTTTAAGGATTCTCAATCGAAAGGTGCTCCATAGTGAGTTTGGAGTAAAGAAAATAGGATTTGAAACGAAAATGAAACTGGATAGGGTCTCCTCTACTGATTAAATATGAAATTTCCTGGACACGTTTTTGCAAAACCCTATCCGTGTGTCATTGTCTTCCTTGAGTCATATTACTCCCTATCTCCTTAAAATTATTTTAAAAATTTTCTATGAAAATTTGAATTGTGTTCTCTTCTTTTTAGGTCTCAAAGGATTGATGATGGCAGTAATGATGGCTGCTTTGATGAGTGACTTGACCTCAATCTTCAACAGCGCCAGTACGCTCTTCACCATCGATGTGTACGGCAGGTTTCGAAAAAAGGCCTCAGTTAGGGAGCTCATGATTGTGGGAAGGTAACAGTGGTTTCATACGTGAAATAATTAACCAATTAATAATTAATCAATAATTATTAAAATTTTCCTTAAGACTCTGTATGACATTCTACCGCCGTTTAGCCTGCCAGCAGGCTCTCGTGTTGGGTTAGGCACAGCGAGTTACTACATCATCGAAAGCCACTTCTGGAAAAGTTGCCGACACCGTTCTTGTTACCACATTTTGACATCTTCTGTGATCTGTTGTCGAACAGACGCACAATGACGTGAAATCCATTTGTTTTTTTATAATAAGGAAGCAGTATTGTTAATGATGACATCATCTGTGCGTCTGTCCTTGAATGTTTCATAAGGAGGAACCAATCAAATTGCGTATGTACGTTAGCGTGTTATGAAATTGAAGTAGATACTTGATTTCCTCTCGGATTTTTGAACGTAGGCTAATCAGCTAATATCTCACCAGCATTTCGGATTCCAACCTCCGCAGCATAGTGGCACGTCAGCTACCATCAGCTGAGTTGTAAGGTTACATGTTGGGAGAGAATCTAGCAAATTTTTGTGGGATTTTGCTCACCCGTCGAAAGCTACGCGACGAAAAATAGCGTATTCTACATGAAAAATAGCGTACTTTCGATAGAGTTGCGCGTTATAAAAAGGCTCGATTCTTTGTAGTCTCGATTTCCGATGGCTCCTAAATGGCAGTTTGAATAGGGCCGGCCATTTCTTTATTCGAAACATCTGTGTGATTTTATAGGATCATGGTCGCAATAATGACAGGAATAGGAATCTTGTGGATCCCTGTGGTTCAGAGTGTACAGGGAGGTCAGCTTTTCATCTACATCCAAGCTGTCAGTGCATATTTTTCCCCGCCGATAGCAGCCCTGTATTTGATTTCCATCCTCTGGACGAAGGCAACGGAGAAGGTTTGTCATCTTACGTGCCTTTTTTTTTTCATCACAAATACAGCAAGATGGACCAAGTTAACCCTTTGACCGTAAGAGTGACTGATTGTTAAACAAATTCTCCTTGTCAGCACCTTAGAATATGTATAAAATATATGTACTGATGAAATGGTTTAAAGTGTTAACAAGAAAAGAAAGGTATTCTTTTTAAAATTTCTTACTTGTCGAGTTATACAGAGGTGATTAGTGGATAAATACTCTGAGTTAGTCTGAACATAAAAAAACAACTGTGTCACTTCACTCGTATGCGGAGCTTTTCTTTCGACCGAAGGAAGTAAATACCACTGTATTCTAGAACAAAGCATAAGTCCCAAAGGTAATCTACTGTTTTCGCCCTCGTTTTCCTTCATCAAAGAACTGCATGTATGGTGAAGTAGTGGGTAGTAAGGAAATTTTACCAGTAAATATTTGCACCTGTTCTGCGGAATAGATTTACAAGGCAACAGCGGCAGTGTTTACCTTTCTACGAGAGATATTCCCTTCACTAATTTACTTACTTATGTAATTTCTTTTTCTGGCGCACATCTCAGGGTGCATTCTGGGGTATGATCGTGGGCTTTATTGTGGGCGCAATACGAATGATCCTGGACTTCACTCACTTAGAGCCTCGTTGTGGTGAAGAGGACACTCGACCGGGCATCATAGCCAAGGTTCACTACATGTACTTTGCACTGATCCTCTTTTGGATCACAGTCTTCACTATTGTGGTAATCAGTTACTTCACTAAGCCGAGGCCTGAAGGAAATGTGAGTAGAACACTGTGTGTATGCATTTACTGAACTCAGCGGTCAAACGTGGGTCATGCGTAAATGGTCAGTTTTGTTCAGCCGCGCACTGAATTGCGCCGATTAGAACGCAAAGAAATAAAACAAAAAAAATTCTCACAGCGCGGGAAAACGCAAGTGACCAAGTCGCGATTGGTTGATTGATTGAATCTGATTGGTTTAGAAAGTTGCACGCATTTTATGGACCAATCACAGAGCGAAATAAAGCCTTGCTAACTAAAGTGTTAATGAACCTCAGACTGCTCGGTTGACCTGGTGGACATTACACGAGAAGCCATCGGACACAGATGTCATGGAGGAAGCCAGGGACGAGGAGATTGAAAAGCAAGAAATTCCTGAGGAGGATGACATAGAAATGGAAGAGATAGAGGCAGATGAAGACAAGGAGAAGGGAGCAACTGAGGAAACGCCGACCGTGACTTTGAGACCATCGAGTGAGTGAACACTTGAAGTTGTCAGTTACTATTGCTGTTGTTTTTGATGCTACACTTTCAATGTTTTGACTCAAAGCTTTTAATTAACGACCTATAAATTTTATTTTTCCAAACGCGGTCCTGACATTGTCACTTATCGCCCTCGAGAACATAATTTTCCCACCAGTTTGTAAATTTGAACAAGCAAGAGCACTTTCTGTCGTACAACCAACGCCAATCTGATGAAAAAAAGGGAATATCAGGGGAGTTAACGTAAACTCAAAGCAATCTGCATGAAGAGAACAAACTGCCTGCAGCGCGGATGAGAACATGGCGTTGACTTAGTCGTGATTACTATTAATTTTGCATCTGATTGGTTGAGAGAGTTGCATGAGTTTTCGGGACCAATCATAGATTAGGAAAACTCTCTCGTGTCAATTTGTGCCAAGCACTCACCAACCATTACGCGATAGAAATCTCGAGCTCATTATCTAATTATTACCTAGTATACTGTTGTTACTGCCCTCACATTTCATCTTGCCTTTCAGGGCATCCACCAGAATCGAAAATAAAGCGTTTGTACTCGTGGTTCTGCGGCTACGAGGCTGGAACAGAAGAAGCAAAGAAAGCAGCTCATGAACAACACGAGCGGCTGGCCATGATCACATCGCTTGAACGAGATCCAAGAGCGGAAACGTTCCTCAACATAAATGTGGTCATCATTCTTGCAGTCGGGCTCTATCTCTACATTTTCTTTTCCATTTAAATTTTTTTCAGTAGACAGAGTTGTCAGTAAATTTCGGTAGCCGGTCAAAATCACTTTCTAGTTTGCCAAGAGTATCCGGCACCTTTAACCACATTTTATTACAAGCGCGGAAGAAAAATCGTACAATTGTTGAAATGCAATCGAAAAAATTTGCACAACAGCCATTTTTCGGTTTTTTAGTAAAATTGAACGCATAATTTACCAGTAAAAGGTTTAGATGTGTGATAAGATTCCAAGTAGCTTGATAGTTCGTGCGAATTTCGTGGACAGCCTGACTAAGAAAGTTCCGAGTCTTGCGTATGGTTCTACTTTCAAACGTATTGACACCCTTAGTTGAACATGTTTTAACTGGTGTGACCAGTTTCTCTTATCTTGTTGATCGGCTCGTTTTACGTCCTATTTCGTTGAACACTAAACGATCTGAAGCTGCAGTGACAGTGTGTTACCTGGTTTGGTTTTGGTGACAGTAGTCCTGGAAAGGACCGCTGTCGGTTAGTGAGACGGGTCTACATGAGCGGAAGTCGTCGTATCCTTCACATGATGACTTGGTGTAACTAGTTCAACTATTGTTGTTTCATTTTTTCGTTAATTTTTTGTTTTTGTTTGAATTCTTTCGTATATTTGACAATTTAATCATTCGTTAGAGCTCATAGTTCCCGGTTACATTTCATGCGGTATCCAGATGTGATATGGTAGCTATGTTGGGCAAAAATGCTTAACGAGGTTTAATTGAGAAAATAGTTTTTGAAATTTTTATATACAGTATAATAGATTATATGTCATTTTCTTAGATTTGTCCAGAATTATATATTTATATCATGTAATTCCTAATACCCACTAATACTCTATAGCAAAACCTATATGTTTGGTTTTTGGTAACTGAGTGAATAAAGTTTTTTGTGAGGTAGTTTGATCAGTGATTTGTGATAATTAAGTAAGATAAATCACAAATCTAATTATTTAGAAATGAAGGGTGAACTCGGTATGTTTTTGGTTGGATTGCCAAAAATACAGTCATTGAAAAGGCAAAATTGAAGGATAGAGCTTTGCCTTTTAAAACGGATGTTTTTGACTCGTGTTATTTAAGAAAACCTTCTCCCTTCCCTCTCCAGAAAAAAAGAGCGGGTTATAATCACATGAAGGAATTTTACTCGCATTCGTTTTTTTAAGCTAAGACATTGTCGACCCTCCTCTCCCCATCCCTCACCCCTCCCCTCTCCATTCCTCGCCCCTCCCCTCTCCTGGTGTATTCCTTCATAAAGCCTACAATCATCCACCAATTCTGGTTTAAGCCGACAATTAAAAAATTATAGAAACTACACAATTTTCATCTGTACCTTTAAAAAGTAAATATGAAATTAATGCACTGACCACGTTTTGAGAGAAATTTTTATTGAAGATCCGACTGATAAATCCGGTCTGATACTAATAACGTTAATGAGCGTAGCATTGCTACGCGCGTTCTGGTTCCCGCCATGAGTTGAATTATGGGACGTCATGCGGCCAACTGACCGAGTGACCGAGTCTTCAAATTGGCAGCGCCGATTGTTGAAGTTTTAGCACATTTGAAGAAAATTTTCAGGCTGTTACGTTACTTCTTGGAATATCAAAAAGCGGTGAGTCGCAAATGTTTATTCATACTTTTTAATGGCGGAGATAAATTTGAATTTAGGTCTGTTATGGAATAATGTCATTCCCTCGGTCCGAAGGACTTACGTCAAGATCGATAACTTGAGTCAATTTGTTTGACGTGCAAAAAAGACTTTCAACTTGAATGAGACTTTAAATTATTGGTTTAGTAAGATAGAAAAACACGAAAGAGGCAATAATAAAACAAGAACGAAGAAGGATGGCGGAGGATGGAGAGGATTGAAAATGATAAACTTGAAAAATCTTAAGCTAAATTATTCAATATGCACAAATCGCTTCTTGTTCTTCAAAGTTAAAAAGGCTTTTCGGTTTGTTCGTTTATCTCCATTCCCAGCTTTTCCGTCGTTTCAGGATTTTTAACTCTTTGTTTTCTTCCCAACCGAGCCTTTAAATTCTTGAAAAATTCTTTGCACTCTTTACAATCCCGTGCCGAAACAAGTCCGTTGATTACATTCGACATGGCCGCCAAACCCAGGATAATGAAAATGATTCGAATTACTGTATTCCAGACGGGATGTTTTGACGGGCCACCTCCTGGGATTAAATCGCCAAATCCAACTGTTGTGAAAGTAATGAAGTAGGCATAGAAACCTTCAAAGAAAGTCCATTCATGGGCTTTTACCGCAGTTGCCGCCCCCGCAAGTAAAATTGTTATCAACAACACCAAACCCAGCAAAGCGCACTTTTCATTCAAGTGCCTTGGCTTGTCCTCTCTCTTAAGGCAGCGGGATTCGAATTTTGTGACGAGGAGTCGCTCACTGCGTAGCATTCGTTCTCCAACCACCTGCAGGAACAATATGTTGATCGGGATACCAAACAAGGCGAAGATTATACAAAAGGCTCGGCCGCCTGTGGTCACTGGAGTGATATTGCCATATCCTTGGAAGAGAAAAAACACATTTTTAATCTAGAGTTTTGAATCTTATCTTCAACTTTCCAAAGCAACAGATCATGTGGTCATGAAGAAAATCTAGACGCGAGTATGTCCACCTGCTCGGGGGGGGGAGGGGGGGAGTGAGGGCCTCTCAAGAGGAAGCTACAGGATACGAGGATGTAAGGGGGTGTATGAGGAGGGGGTGGTGGTGGGTTGGGATCTCTTTTGGCACAAGAAAACCAGCTGAAACTGTAAAGGTCTGTATTCTGTGACACGGTGATTTTTTTCAGAATTACGTGACGTTGGACAGATGTTGCGTGACCACAAATACTCTACTAAGTTTTCTTCAGTGGTAAAGTCACGCGACAAGAAAGAAAAAAAAAAGAGTATTCATAAGATGTAGATGCCTGAAAAGTTTGCTCAGTTAGCGAAAAAAGAAAACTGAAGCATGAAAGCTCTAGAGATCCGTTCACAGAGCTTAAGCTAAACAATGAGTGAAAGCCAGGTGAAATCATGGTCACGAGTATGCAAGGCTTCAACACTTCATGTAAGCTCGACTTTCACTCCAGAATTAATGCATGCCCCTCTTTCACAAATAGGATCTCTCACCGACGGATTTTTTTCTATCTTTTATTATTTTGTTTTAAGACGATGCTTCAAGGCATATCTTTTAGATAACAAGGCATATTTTTTAGATAACAAGGCATATTTTTTAGATAACAAGGCATATTTCCAATCAGGAGTGAACGCCTCCGCTCAATTACTTTGATCGACATTTTGCAATCGTTCCCGTCCTAAGGAATATTAGATACAAAATAATCAAGTAGACTAAAAACATTCAGAATAAGGCGTTTCAAGTTTTTAAGCAATTAATTTTATCTTGGGAGAGAAGGGCAATAACGTAAGAGGGAATTCCTTAAAATTCAACAACTCACCGATTGTTGTTACCAGTTGAACCACGAAAGATATCGATTCACGATAACTCCATTCCGGTCCATCACTCGAGGCCGACGAAGCTGCTTCAACTTGCTTCACAATGCTGTCAAATTCGGCCTCACTCATGTTATACTTGGCTGTTATATTGTCTTTTATGTTCTCCAATAGCTGTGGTTTCGATTGCTCGGGGTCGGGTTTATCGTCGCGTTCAACAGCTCTGAATATAAACATGCCAACCATAAGATATATGAACCAGAGAAGAAATAAATACAGAAGCGCTCGGTTTTTTCCGCACTCCGCCATCTCTGAGAGTTTTTTTCTTTCAGTGGCGTTTTATTCCGTCGAGCTAATAGCTCATTAACGCCGAATTTGAATCATTGAACACTTAGCAATTCTTATAATTGCGACAAATGACCTGAAAAGTTAATGCATTTTTATTAATATATCAAATATGATAAGCATCTGTTGTTGTTAGATGAATCTTCAATTTATTTTACGTCACGGCACATAACAAGAAGGAATTTAGCTTCTGCTTTCAAGGAATGCTTTGAATAAGGCAAAAATGTAGAGATACAAAAAGCACATCAAAAAGAAGAGGAACGTTTAAGATTCACACGAATTGAAAATTTCGAGCTTAAAAACTGTAGGTTAATTAAACCGTGACGCTTGGGCGGCCTCTAATTATAGATGGTTCCAATATTTACATTTACTCAACATGGTATTGTTTTACTTTACTTGCAAAAACGCCCTCGAATGAGATCTGTCATTTCGATTAGGTGCAGGCCAATTGGGAGGGTGGTTGTTCTCGAGTCTCAGAAATGTTAGGGAGGAGGGGGGGAACGGAATCTAAATTTCATTTCCCGACCCTAATTTGCCCAATTTCCATCTACATATAAACTTCATGTTCCCGAATAATCAGCATATACCAGCTCTCATCCAGGCCAGGTGGAATTTCCTGAGTGGGAGTGGGAGGGGAAGGATTGGGTTCTGAAGGGGAGGGGAAGTAGAGGCAGTCAAGGTCTTCTCGGATAGGACGTAAAACCGTAGGCCCCGTCTCCTGCAGGGTTGGGGTAGGAGACGTTAATTTCCCACGCACGAGATTACTGTGTGGTGGATGTCCTCCCCTGGGGTGGGATGGGTGGAAGAAACTTGTATGGCGCATCTGAATATATTCATATAGATATTTGCGCCGAATAAGTATTTGTATTATTATAAGGTCTTTATTTTTCACAGGGTTCCATTTGTGTTTGGCGCATATAAACAAAAATTATTTAAACCGCACAGAAATCTCCATAAACGAACCTAATAAAACTTATTAAAATTCTAAATATATTAAATCAAATGGATACACTTTTAAAGTACAAATGGATTCTAAATTGCTCGAACTTGCTAGATGTAGGAGCCATGTAGGCTTGATCATGATATTCATAGCAGCAGAAAATAGCAAAAAAACGAACTGTAATTTTCACTCATGTCCTAAATTCCCCAAAGTGTGCTGTAGAAGTAGGAGGATAGAAAAGAATTCCCTACGCCTCCCTACTGAGGAACGGTCATTATTAATAGCGGGGGGGGGGGAGAGGGGGGTTTCACCCTGTATTATTCAAATGATCCTCTCTCGATACACTTCATATTGGCGCTTCAAGCTGCGAATCGTTGTTTTTCGGATCTTCGTTACAGTATTCAGTTAACTCTACTCCACCACCGCTCTCCTTTGTTTCAGGAATATCAACACTTTCCCCTCTTCTGCAAAAATTCATGTAAGTTTTCAAATATTGTAGACATTCAGTAGACTCCATAACCGCGATCAGTACATTCGACATGGCCATTAAACCCAGGATGATGAACACGATACGAACTACTGTGTTCCTGACGGGATGTTCTGTTGAACTACCTCCTGGTATCATATCCCCAAATCCAACTGTTGTAAACGTGATGAAATAGGCGTAAAAACCGTCCAAAAATGTCCATTCGTCAATCGTTTGTTGGACAGCCGCAGAAATAAGTAACAAAGTAACGAAGAGTACAACTGCACACAGAGAACATTTTTCATTTAGGAATCTCGGCTTTTCATTCCTCTTCAGGCAGCGTTTTTCGAATTTCGTGATGAGAAATTTTTCGATTTCACGTAAGCCTTTACCAACGGACTGCAAAAACATAATGTTTATCGGGATTCCAAAGAAAGCGAAGATTATACAAAACACACGACCGCCATTTGTCACTGGAGTAATGTTACCATAACCTCGAAGAAAAAAATGATAATAAAGAAATAAAATTAGATGAAATGAAGAAAGATTTCTTGACTTCTCTTCTTCGGCTATGGCCGCTTGATCAGAAATTGAAAACAAATTAAAAATGCGAAGTAAACACGCCTATAATTTGCAGGGTCTAAGGTCCCATCACAAAATGGACACATTGAATAGAAGGAAGGTCGCGTGATTGCAAAAGATCGAATAAATTCATGGTGCTCCACTGAGCCATGATAAGTTTTAATCAATTCTTAGTAATTTATTTATTTCCTTTCGTTGAAACCGAAAATTTCAAACTACGCTAATGTTTTCTGTGGGCAAATAAAACTTCTAATAATAGTTCCCGGAAGTGGTTTTGGAGACAATTACGTCATCTCGAAACTGATAGGTTCATGAAGAAAATACCTGAACACAGACGCTGATTTTACAGAAGTCAATTCTTATCCGTATTTCAAAGATTTATAACATTATTCATGCATCCTCAAGTACTTACGAACCAACAGGTGTTCACAATTTTACAACATCACGCAACATTGATCTACGCATAGCTTGATCTACGGTATCTAAGGATATTTGAATTAGAAGATCTGTCATCTAATTACCTATTGTTGTCACAAGTTGAATCACGAAAGAAACAGAATCGAGATAGCTCCATTCTGGTACGCCATTCGAAGACGAAGCTGCCTCAATATGCTGCACAATATTGTAGAATTCTGCTTCGCTCATGTTGTACGCGGATGTTATTTTGTCTTTGACTTCCTTTAGCTGTTGCTCTTTGGATTTCTCTTGCTTTCCTTCGCCGTCGTGTTCCACAGCTCTAAAAATTAGCACTCCAATGGTGAGGTAAAAGAACCAGAGAAGAAATAAAATCAGTAGATTTCGAACATTCATCTTTTAAGATTTTCGCGTGACTCAATCAGACTCAATGATGCACAGCACGCTATCATCCCTCCTTGAGTTGTTCCGTGACAATGATTATCTCGCTGCGATCCTTTTGGTCAGCGTACGAGGAAGAAGCCAGCCGACGAGCTGTTAGAGCGGAAAGCGCAGCAACTAGGTTTTAGTTTATCGGTCACTAATGTGGAGTCAATCAGCTAATTTTTCAATAAAAAGGAATCTCACATTTTGCTCGAAATTTCATTTGAAATGGTCGAGTTTCCTTTAATTTTACTTTGATTTAAAGGGGCTTTTGCGTAGTTCCTAGCTTGCATAAATTTAACTCCTAACGAGCTCCAAAAAGCTTCTCGGGATGGCAGAAGATACATGCTTAAAAAATTAACACAGAGCAGAGGCTACGCGTCTTCCGGCGAAGACCGAGACCAAACCACCGAGGCAAAGACAATTTTCTAGGAACACATTTCGACTCCAGACTTAACTGAACTTAGTTTTAACATTGATTATAATCAAATAATTCCTGATTCACGATAAAACTTTTCATGAGAAAACCGAAAAAGAACATGAAGGGGGAGGAGAAAGAGACAAATTGTCGCGTGAAATTAAAAAACTGAGATTTTCTACAAGAACGATGGTTATTTTTCTCATCACCATCTGCTATTTTGAGCACCCAAAACTCCGGCGCATTATGCTGTTATGATCCTCGCAGGAGCGTGAAAACCAGATGGTTCTGCACAAGGCTACCCCTCTTATTACTTTAAGGAGAGGAATTCCCGATCAGCTCAATCACACATAGAAAGGAAAGCGGCCTACAAAATGATATTCGTTAATCCTTTGTAAATTTATTCGTTCAATGGATAAGAATGACAAGAAATTTTTATCGTCACTATTATAATCTATATGTAAAGAGTTTATCTCCATTATCAAAATCTTCATGAAAAGATTTATTTCCTGCCAAAAGATCTGTTACTTGCAGACTACTAAGGGTACCTTAAATGTTCAAAACTTGCCTTCCAATGAGGTGAAAATTCAACCAGGGACGCCGCAATTTTGAAACAACTCAGTAACCAGGCCTCACGAGCAAAAATACAACGCGCGAAGCACTTGCAGTTTAGCTGCTGCTTTGGTTGCTACGTAAAGAAATAACTTGACTCCAGAATTCCTTTTTGTGTTTTTTTTTTATGTATGACCTTACTACGTCACGTTTAAGCGGCCAGGCTGCTGAGCAAGATTCAAAATGGCGACGTTCGTTTTTTAATTTGAAGACAATTTACGAAGAGTTACGTCACTTTTTCGGGAAACTAGAAAAGCGTCACTGTCATAATAGCGGAGATAAAAATCAAATCGTTTCTGGAGCATAGTTCTCATTTAACTCCGTTTCATTAGTTTTTGGCGTCTCAGAAATATCCACACTTCTCTTTTTATCGCAGCGCGCGCCCAATCTCCGGAACAATTCCATACTCTCGGTGCAATTCACAAGTCCATTGATCACATTCGACATGGCCACCAAACCCATGAGGATAAAGAAGATGGTAAGCACATGCTTTGCCGTTGGAGAACCACCAGCCATTGACCCTGGGATCAGATCACCAAAGCCTACTGTTGTAAAAGTTATAAAGTAAGCATAGAAACCTTCAAAAAATGTCCAGTTTTCTATCTCAATTTGACTCCCGGCGCCTGCAAATAATATAATCAGCAACAGAAGAATACCCACGAAAGAGCATTTTTCATTCATAAATTTTGGCGCTCCCTCTCGCTTCAGGCAGCCTTTTTCGAATTTCATGATGAGAAAATGCTCGCTGCGAAGCATTCTTTCTCCAAGTAACTGCAGGAATATGATGTTGATCGGGATACCAATGAGGGCAAAGATTATGCAAAGCACTCGGCCACCTGTGGTCACTGGTGTGATGTTACCATAACCTTGAAAGAGAACAAAATATGAAATAGCTGAAATGATGAACGGCAGTATTCGTTTTTGTACACTGGATATTATTAGAAATGATGCAGAGTCGTATCTAAGGAAAACGCTGTTGAAGTGACGTCAAGTGATGAAGTGTATTATCACGCAATAACTCCCGCTAAGAAAAGCGTGACATCCCTGAGAACAGCTGGAATTGCGTGACTTGAAGGGTTTATGTGAAATTATGAAGAGAAGAAAAGTTAAAGGAAATATCTTGTCTTAGATATTATTCTCTCGTTTCATTACTTCTTTGCTTGAAATGTATTGATCTTGAAAGGAGAAATTCGTTCTTTGTTGAAGGTAGTGAAGGGAATCGATGATTTCAAAGATTACTTTTCCAAACATTCCAAAATGACAAATGACGACACTCACGTACCACGATCGAGCGATCTTGCTCTTACTGTGGCAAAAATGAAGATCGAGCAACACGACCGAGAGGAATGGAAGCGTTCGAGTTGTTTCAAACTAGTGAGAAACGTTTTACTTGCTGTGACGATTGACCAGTTATCGTTTAGTTAAGTTTAGCTATGAAAACAAACAAAACAATCAAACGAAGTTTTCAGAATTGCCCTACTTACCAATTGTTGTCGCCAATTGAATCACAAAAGAAAGTGATTCGGTATAGCTCCATTCTGGTCCACCACTGGAATCCGATGAAGCTGTTTCAATCTGCTGTACAATGATATCAAACTCTGCTTCACTCATGTTGTACTTAGTCGTCACATTGTCTTTAATTGCGTCCAAGGACTGCTTCTTGGCGTCCTCTTGTGGTTTGTTCTCATTCTCAGTACGTTCAATAGCTCTGAACACAAACATTCCAATAATCAGATAAATTACCCAGACGAGGAATAAATACAGAAGTGTTTTTGCCTTTCCGCTTCCAGCCATCTGAATTTCTTCTTGTTCAGAAATAGTCTGCTAACTCGATTATCATGCCAAGCGCGCAGCGGAGAAAGTATAATCAAGCAATTATCGTTGCCATGGTAGAGGGACGATTGTTTTATAATACCTC